>NC_084738.1:29800790-29815790 GCF_033978785.1 Entelurus aequoreus
ATTTTACTATTTGGATGCGTATCCCCTAATTTATTATTACTGCTTATTTATTTATTTTTTTACCATTTTATTGTTTGGCTTGTTTAGCTGTGTATGCCTTAGCTCTTCTTATTGTGATTTTTTTTTACTCAGTTTTTCTATTTTTTATTTGGGGCAGTAGTGGCTCTGTTTAAAATCTTGGTATTCAAATAAATAATCCTTGATCTTGCTTTATTAAGTGATGACAAGACATGAAAAGAATGAGCAGATTTTTAACCTACGATATAATTTGTTGTCATACTTTTCCTCAATTTGTAGATATTTTTCCTTTGATTCCTCTATTTTCACACAATATTGTAGCTCGGGGAGTACATTGTGTACGATTACTACAGTCCAATTGTGATTGTTTTTTGTGTTGCTGTTGGGAAACTACACTGGAGCTGTGTTGTGGTTTCACGCTGCTTATCAATAATAAGGACATTTAAAATGCAACACAAAACAGGTTTGCATAAAAATTCTACTTTTGGGTCTCAAAATTAAGCAATTTTTTTTTCCAGACATGGTCGTAAGTAAACATTGTATAGATTCACCTGGACACAACATTAGGTACACCTGCACACTCGCCAAACGATTAAGTAAGTGCATAAAAAAAACATTTATGTCACTGCATGCTGCACGTTGGTGTTGTTATGCCAAGATTACATGACAATATTATTGTGTTTCCTCATCCCCACGACCCTGAGACGGAAAAGCGGTAGCTAATGATTGGATGGATGGTTCCTCATAGCCTGAAGCAGAGGGAGAGGAGAGCTTGGCTTGATATCCAAATAAGTGCGTCCACCTCGCTGTGATGTCACCACATGGCCATACTGCAAAATCTTGCTAAAAGAGGCATCTAAAACTGCGTGCGAGCTGACGCTCAAATGCATTAACCTTATGATTTGACGCTTGAATATTGACGCTTGAATATTGTTTACCAAGAACAGGGGTGCCCACACTTTTTCAGCAGGCGAGCTACTTTTCAAATGACCATGTCGAAATGATCTACCTCATCTTCATTTATATATATATATATATATATATATATATATATATATATATATATATATATATATATATATATATATATATATATATATATATATATATATATATATATATATATATATATATATATATATACAATCAGTGGTACTTTTACAAGAAACAGATGTTTTTTGTAAAAGTTAAAGTACCACTGATAGTCACACACACACTAGGTGTGGTGAAATTATCCTCTGCAGGGAGGTAATGGGTCCCATTTATATAGTCTTTGGAATGACTCGGCCGGGGTTTGAACTCACAACCTACCGATCTCAGGGCGGACACTCTAACCACAATGCCACTAAGCAAATTACACATGTTAAAGGTGTTTTTAATTTAAAAAAATTAAGAAAATAAAAGCTTGTTTAGCACGTATAGATTTCTTTCTTTCATGAAGACAAGAATATAAGTTGGTGTATTACCTGATTCTGTTAACTTGCATTGATTGGAATCAGACAGGATTCAGTAGTGCTAATAACTTCCACAATCGACTTTACGTTGTGGAGGAGAAAAAACGTCCTCCTTTCTGTCCAATACCACATGAAAGTGGTTGGTTTTTGGCATCTTATTTGTCCAGCTTCAATATTCGTTTTTATACCCTTCACAATAAATACATTGACAGAAAACTCGGTAACTTGCTAGTTTGTGTGCGCCAGCTTTCTGAGACTCTTATTTCGTTTAGCGCAGGCAGGATGAAGCAGCGCTTTTATTGTGAAGACAGGAACTGCTCGGTCGTTCTTTACACTTTTAACAGCAGTTACGGCGCGAGAGTCTGTTGAAATAAAAAGTGTTTCTCGCCTTCCTGACGATCATTTTTTTGTTAATACTGAGCTTGCAGCAGCCAGCGTCATCTCACGAGATCCTCGGGAGCCGTGAATGTCAATCAAGTGACAGACGTGACGTTATCAGAATCAGAATCAGAATCAGAAATACTTGAATAATCCCCGAGGGGAAATTAAGATTTTCAGCACAATCCCATTGAAGATCAGACAAACATTACAGGGAGACAGAACAGGATCGCTGACGGGTCTGCCAACTTCTGACGCCCCTTACAAAACAGGTGAGAAGCAGGTAAACGCTCGGGAGGGGGGAGTGAGAAAATAAATATTCAATGCAAGCCTGGATCCCTGGAGAGGGTGTCCAGACTGAGGCCAAGGAAGAAGAAAAAACCTCATAGCCATAGCACACATAAACATGTGTGTAAGAGAGGGAGACAACAAAAGACATTAAAGACATTAAAAGAGCAGAGCTGATGCAACCAGCCACTCCTACACACAGCCACAAAAGTAAAACAACAACAAAAAAACATATACACTGTGGTGGCCTCTGCGATGTTCCACTCCATCGTCTGCTGGGGTGGGGTGAACATGGCCAGAAATAGGAGCAGACCCAACAAAGCAACCAAGAGAACCGACTCCACCCTCGGCCGCCCACCAACTCTCCGCCAGTGTCCAGTCTGCAAGGATGAGCGAGGATACATCCAAGGAGACCAAGGTGTGAGACCAAGACACTGTGAAGTTTGTCCGTCCCAGCACTCAGCGCCAGCTTCGCAGCCTTGTCTCTTCATAGTCTCTTTATAATGAAAATTGGCGATCGCTAATTTTTAGGTCTATTTTTTTCATGCCTGGCTGGCGGTCGACCGAATGGGCACCCCTGACCAAGAGTATTCGACATTGTAAGAACATTTATAAGTCAGAAAAGACAGAATTTATCATATGTCCACTTTAAATGCCAACACAGACTGAGCTGCGAGTTTGGACACTTCTGCTGTGCAGACTCCGTGCAAAGAGTCGCGACCCCGATGAAGATTTTCTGGAGTGACACCTAACGAGACGCTAATGGAGCATGTGAGTCCCTAAGCAGTGTGTTTCGATGTCGTCCATCATTGTGAAGCCTCACACACTGATCCACCATCCCATCTAACGCGTCACGGGCGCCCACTTCGGCCTGCAAACGTGCCTCTCCTGTCACAAACTGATGCCATATTTAACCCTCCAGTCGCTCTTGAATTATTCATCTAATAGAAGCCCAATCCTCCAAGCTGCTTCTTCAACAAACATTACAGGCGTGAAATGTGTTTGTCTCTCTTGTCCCCTCAGCTCCTTGCCATGCATTTGCACATCTTTTTTAAAAGCCATTCTTTTGTTTCGCCATTGATAATTACAGCACAGGAAGCACGGCGGGTAATCCACTCCCAACATTGCATAAACAAAGAAACAACTTGTCTCGGCAACACTGTGATGGATTGTTATTACATGGCCTGGTCTGGCTGACGCTGCTTGACCCCCAAAAAAAGTGCTCCTCTTCAACAAACAAACTGATATGGCGAGGTATTCATCCCAATTTGTGCGACATGCAGCAGCGGCAGTGCCAATTTGCCGTTTCACGCTATAATCTTTCTGTTAAGGGGCCAAGGTAACAAAGGTCTGCCTGGAATGCCTGCAGCATTGGAGTAAATCTTGTGTATTACTGCACTTTCCTAGCGTAACCCTAAAGACTACCAGTGAGTCACATTGGTTGATACAAGTAATGCTTGGCGTTGTTAGTGGAACCCCAGAATACAAAGACAGATAGGTAATGTGCAATTAAAAAGGATATGCAATGTCTTCCTTTTTTTCTCTTTCTATCCTCTCCTGCTCCGGCCCGGCTGCATCAAATAATAATATAAATCCATTTAATAAAGTCAAATACAAATAAGGCAACAAGAGAAGTATCCTACACTTCTCTTTTGTAAAGTAAATTTGTACAGCCGATATGGGCATCTACATCAACTATATGATTTGTCTGAAAAGCTGGACAGGACACAAAAAAAAAAAAAGGAAATGCAAAGGCTAAACAGCACGTAGCAGAACAAAGCACACACAAAACACTTGCAGTAGAAGAGCACAAGCTTATTTTTATATATTTAAAAACCCTTCCTTGTGGTCTACATAGCATGTATTGGTGGTTATTTGGTCAGAATTTTGCATAGATTATGTTTTACAGATCATCTTCAAGTTGCTTTCTAAATGTCTCTTCAGAATGCGCCTTTTTTACATGCCTCCACTTCGACAGCGTCTTCTCCCCATCATCCATGTTATAGTTTATAGCGCTTCCATATGGACATAAGTTAGAACTAGGGTTGTCCCCATACCAATATTGTGGTACCATTACCACTACCAAAATATATTTTGACACTTTTTGATATTTTTGCAAAATAAAAAGGGACAAAACCAAAATGTAATTATTGGCTTTTTTTAAACTAAAAATCCTATGATGTTTCTTATTGCAATTAAAGAAAAATGTGGGCATTAAATAAGATATAACATACTAGACAACTTGTCTTTTAGTAGTAGGTATGTAAACAAAGGCTCTTAATTGGCTGCTGGCATATGCAGTAACATATTGTGTCATTTATCATTCTATTATGTTGCCAAAATTATGAGGCACAAGCGGTAGAAAATGGATTATTAATCTACTTGTTTTTATACAATTAATATTTGCTTATTTTATGTTTTAACATGTTCTATCTACACTTCTGTTAAAATGTAGTAATCACTTATTCGTTTCTTGTTTGGTTCTTTTTATAAGTTTTGGGTGACACTATAAATTCTGGTATCAATCCAATACCAAGAAGTTACAGGATCATACATTGGTCATAATTAAAGTTTTCCTGTGTTCAGGGATGTATTTCCAGAGTTTATGAACAATAAAAAATGGCAAAAGATTTTGAGATAATAAAAAAATATATATGTATTGTTTGTAGTATTGACTATTTACGACTCTTATACTTGGTATCACTACAGTTGATTAGATCCACCCATTTGTTTACATTGAGGAGCGCTAGCTTGCTGTTAGCTGTTAGCTATTGTATCCTCTTTGGTGAGTGGTGATGAAGCATGTTTGGCTATTCTTCGTACTGCTGGGGTGATATTTGTAAGAAACATAGTTTATTTCTCGCAATGGAGGCAATGATTAGTGATTTAGAAGTGGCTAAAACACTGCTGACTGCGGATGGACGTTAGCGTTAGCGAGCTAGCCATGTTTACAACACCTCTTTCAGAGTGGCGCTTCAGTGTGAAAGTGAAAAACTTCACCTTTATCGTTTGTTTCTAAGCCAAAATACGTCCATTGTCCATTTGGTCTCCACAGTTTGTCAACTTGTAAGTACACCATGCGTATGCGTTGCCTAACATGCGCCTCTTGCTTGTTTTACCAGCAATGTCACGACGTGAAGACGGCGCGCCGTCATGTCGGTAAAACCACCCCCCCCCCCCCCCCCCCAAAAAAACGGTATTTTTCAGAAGCGGTTTAGTATAGTTTTTAATTAATTAGTACCACAATACTTCATAAGTACCTGTACCCCGTACAACCCTAGTTAGAGCTATACGCTACTATGTATTAGAATTGGCAACGGCGAAGGATGCATGTATGAGCCAGTCTGCCCCACAACAAAAGGATAGCAAAAAAGAAGGAGCTTATTGAATACAATGGCAGACTTGCGTGAAGCCCTTTGGGTAAATGTATACCATATATGGTTAATCCCTTGACGTCAAACTTGGGAAAAACGTCACCAATTAGGCAAATTCCAAACAGCTCGTTTCCCTAAAGTATGAAGGAGGGTAAGCGAGTTTTATAAATATCTCCACAACGCTTCCACGGTTTGATTTCAATTTTTTTGAGAAAATACACAACAGCAGGTACCAATAAGTAAGAAAAGCTGGTTTTGCATAATAGTTTTTTTTCTGTTTGGCAATCAAGCGCAGGTGTCGGGATGGTAACTTTCACATTTGAACCGATACGGTAACAATTTCTGGTTCTCACTACAACACCAATTTTTGGTACACTTGTATATAATAAATATAAATATTATTAAAGTTAAAGTACCAATGATTGTCACACACACACTAGGTGTGGTGAAATTTGTCCTCTGCATTTGACCCATCCCCTTGATCACCCCCTGGGAGGTGAGGGGAGCAGTGTGCAGCAGCGGTGCCGCGCCCGGGAATCATTTTTGGTGATTTAACCCCCAATTCCAACCCTTGATGCTGAGTGCCAAGCAGGGAGGTAATGGGTCCCATTTTTATAGTCTTTGGTATGACTCGGCCGGGGTTTGAACTCACAACCTACCGATCTCAGGGCGGACACTCTAATATATAATAAATAATATAATACATGCTAATTGCTTCATAATAAAATCTATTTTTAATAGAACATTTAAAACTGAGCTTATTATGATAACTGTGCTGTCCTATCAAATGTGTGAGTCTCATTTGTAAGTATTATATATTAAACTTTGCATGCAGTTGCAATTCCCAGATATTAGAACATAGTAGTGTTGCTTTAGTCAGGAAGTAGTCTTTGCCATGAAGCTGAATGGGTCACTCTAGTCTTTTGTTGTGCCCTACAACGGGTTTATACTGTAAGTATTGTACTTATTACACACCAGCTGTTTGATTGTAATATGCATCTTTAATTGTAGTTTATATTACCATATCTGGAGGTGTTGAAAAATCGGAATGTAAAATCGCTAATGCTAATCAGTAAATAGAATATAAATTGGCATCAAGCTAGCGCATATTGGAGACGTAGGGCTTTACTTTACATTTGAGCGTCTACCATTAGATATACTTGCTATGTTGGTATGTAAAATTGCGTAATTACCTGGAGGCAGTCTGGCTGAGTCCTCTCTAAGTGTTGTTTGAGTGCTTGTTAACTCGCCAAGTGTTTGAGCTGATATTGGGTCTGCAACCGGACGTGACACCATGAGCAATGAGAAAGACCAGGGGACCAAAGGAGAAATGATGGCAAATAGAGGCAAACAGGAGGTGGAAACAAAAACAAGAGTGCTGGATAAAAAATAGTAAGAAAACAATAAACATAAGTCCAAGACAATAATAAAAGATCATGACAGTTATGGGTTTGTCTTTTGTTTTATTTTGTCAATAGTTCTACTGTATATACTAGGGGTTTGGGAAATGAACGATTCATAGATGCATCGCGATTGGATCATGAATGATTCTGAATAGATGGACAAAAGTCCAAATATTGATTATTTATGTTGAATAAAGTAATACGGACAACTCTAAAATGTGGAACTAGCACGGAAATACACGGAGAAAAAAGACATGCAGGAGGAGCGGAGAAGTCATGCTAACCGCTAAGCTAGCTCGAAAGTGAAGTAATGAAAGAACAATTAAAGTGCTTTGCACACTTTAACAGAATTGTAGATGCAACTGTGTTACAGCAGGGAGTAACCAGGCAGGAAGAGACAATTAGAAATTAGATGAATAAGTGAGGAGAGACAATAATATCCACACAGTGTGACAATGTTGTCAGCCGTAGATATGTTTCATATCTATCTAGTCATTCATATGGTATGAATGAGTAGATAGTAGACAGATACCACACACACTCTTAGACCGCGTGCTCATGCGAAAGGTCTACTAAGATCCAAATACCATGCGCTAGACAAACTATGTGCAAACTATAAAATTGTGTGTACTATGTGTGGGCGTGTTGTGTGTGATCTACTAATACTGCGTGTACAATTGAAAAGTGGTGCAGACCGCCTTATTTAAATGAGATTGTTGCGTGTACTAGCGGCATTATGTGCCCATGAAAACACTCATGTCCCTTCACATCCATATGCTCTCCAACCTGTCTGCAGTGTTGTTAAAGTAGCAGCACACATCTATGATCTGTACCACCTTTTCTGCAGTATAGAATCGCAATCCATGGACAACACAACCTACGTTTAGCGTGCTTACGTTCTGCAGGGAGGCACCACGTCCATAGTTCTGGAATGATCCAAACGCAAGAAAATGCATATCGAAAGATTATTTTTTCATATGGGAGATTTTTTATATTTTCTAAATGAAAACACGAACGGCATTCAAAAAAACAAAAAATTCATCAATTGAATTTGTTTTAATCAGCCCTTTAAATCATCCATCCATCCTATAGAATTATAAAATATTATTGCTCATTTGACGATATGTCAATTTTTTGTCAATATGTTGACACACACACGTAGGACGGAGGACTCTCAATCTATCATCTTTCCTGGTTGCGCGGATGCCGCCTTTGTCGTCGCGTGTGTAGCTATGCCAGTGCTGAATAAAGACACAAAATAGCACCCGCAGAACAGTGTCAGCCTTGATAAATCACATTGCGACACTGGATCGTTCATATTCATACAATCGTTCATAATCATATTTGCATCTCCTCCTCCCAGTATTGTGGGCGTTCTGATGATCGGCATAAATTCTGCATATTCATGAAGACAGACACGCTAAAGGGATTGCACGCCTTATTCTGCTCACTCAACAGACACACTCTGCGCACACGTTTTGATTGATTGATTGATTGAGAAGTTTATTGACATCTTAAAGGATTGAATCCATGTAATGCTTTAAAAAGGCAACTGGATGGAACAAAAAGCACAAAAGTTTAGTAGATCAGCTATCAAGTTTACACAAACCTTTAGTAGATCAGGCCATTTGTGTTGTACAATTTTTTGCCACTTTTTGCAGCAGTGGTGTAACTGGGACTTTGCGGTTCCTTCTCGGAGCAGACACACCAGTGGCCACATTATGGAACTTAGTAGTATCCATATTGTGAACACAAAAGTGTACGTCTGTCACGAGCTACTAATCAGGAAAACAAATAAAAAAGAGAATAAAGAAGGTAAGTCGCTTGTATTTGATTTTGTATCCTCTTCTACTGATGTTATATTGCTGGAATTGTACCTTGAGTTGAGTTGAATTGTGCTTAAGAAAATGCTGAAAGAACATTAATGGATATTGTATTCGTCTTCAAGAGAAATTCACATTTCGAGCAGCTTTACAGTACAAGGGTGGAAACATAGTGGAGCATGCAAGGTTTAAAAAAAATAAAAATAAAACACATTAAAATGGCATAATAAGCCTTAGAAATTATCCATGACAGGCACCAAATATAATGAAACACAGGCTATGGTGTTTGTCTATTTTCATATGTATTTGTCTATTTGCTCCAAATGTTAACCATATAAGTTTTGAAGTATCATGGACGACGGTGACAAAAACATGCAATTAAGTTGTCAAAATAATAATTTTACATTCCATTATCCACACTGTCTATGCAGGGAAATGGGCTTCAGTCCTCTAGATGATGTCACACTAAGGAGGGGGCGGCACGTCGAGTCTGGCGATGGAAAGGAGGCACTCCAAGTAAAGTTAGTTATCTACCCATTACTCAAAATCCAATTGATATTATGGGAAATGACTGCTAGATTCATTTTCAGCAGAAAAAAATACACTAAGACAAGTTGTAAGTGAAATTTTGGTCATCATTAAAGTCTCGGACCAACAAGCTTAAAAAACAGTTACCAAGCTGTCAGTTCTGTCAATTAGGGGCCTAAACGTCCCCTCTATATGGGGCCCCTGATCCTTGGTATCAATACAATCAATATTCATATGTCCACCCCCACTGTTCATATTTTAGCTTGTTTCCATTTCCAAGTTTTCAAGTTTCTGTGCTGAGTTCAGCTAAGTTGTCAAACCTAGCTCAGCACGAGGAAGGTAATAAGCATATTCCGCTGTCTTCAAAGAGGGAAGGAAGGTGCGTTCCCTTCCCGAGGCGAAGAGCTTGCCCTTCCAGTCCTGTTGACTCGGTGGCTTAGCATCCCAGTTATAACAAAAAGCACGCCGCCTCTCTTTGCCTAATGAGGGCTGCAAGCGGCCTTCAGCTGTTTTCCCATCTCACTTTCTCCTCTCGCCCCCCTACGCTTCTCTCATTACATCATATCCTCTGGCCCGCCATCAATTTCAAGCTGTTCTGCTGTCATTTACAGTAGTGCCTGATGCACACTTTGCAACACTCTCTAGTCCGGGACTATTCCACTGGCAGCCCTAATCCAGGTTCAGTTCAAAACTTGGGAGACAAACATTTTTGCAGTACATTCCTTAAAGGCCTACTGAAATGAGATTTTCATATTTAAACGGGGATAGCAGATCCATTCTATGTGTCATACTTGATAATTTCGCGATATTGCCATATTTTTGCTGAAAGGATTTAGTAGAGAACATCGACGATAAAGTTCGCAACTTTTGGTCACTGATAAAAAAAAGCCTTGCCTGTACCGGAAGTAGCGTGACGTCGCAGGTTGAAGGGCTCCTCACATTTCCCCATTGTTTACACCAGCAGCGAGAGCGATTCGGACCGATAAAGCGACGATAACCCCATTAATTTGAGCGAGGATGAAAGATTCGTGGATGAGGAAAGTGAGAGTGAAGGATTAGAGGGCAATGCAGGACGCCAGGATGTATCTTTTTTCGCTCTGACCGTAACTTAGGTACAAGGGCTCATTGGATTCCACAATTTCTCCTTTTTCTATTGTGGATCACGGATTTGTATTTTAAACCACCTCTGATATTATATCCTCTTGAAAATGAGAGTCGAGAACGCGAAATGGACATTCACAGTGACTTTTATCTCCACGACAATACATCGGTGAAGCACTTTAGCTTCGGAGCTAACGTGATAGCACCGTGCTTAACTGCGGATAGAAACAGAAGAAACATGCCCCTGACTGGAAGGATAGACAGAAGATCAACAATACTATTATTACTTCTACTATCAGGAGACACCGAACCAAACCCTGGACCTGTAACCACACGGTTAATGCTGTCCAGCCTGGCGAGGCCTAGCAATGCTGTTGCTAACGACGCCATTGAAGCTAACTTAGCTACGGGACCTCGACAGAGCTATGCTAAAAATATTAGCTCTCCACCTACGCCAGCCCTCATCTGCTCATCACCACCCGTGCTCACCTGCGTTCCAGCGATCGACGGTGCGACGAAGGACCACCCGATCATCGGTGCGGTCGGCGGCTAGCGTCGGATAGCGCGTCTGCTATCCAACTCAAAGTCCTCCTGGTTGTGTTGCTGTAGCCAGCCGCTAATACACCAATCCCACCTACAGCTTTCTTCTTTGCTGTCTCCATTGTTCATTAAACAAATTGCAAAATATTCACCAACACAGATGTCCAGAATACTGTGGAATTTTCTGATGAAAACAGACGACTTAAGCTGGCCACCGTGTGGTTCCAAAATGTCTGCTTCAACCCGTGACGTCACGTGCAAACGTCATCATACCGAGACGTTTTCAGCCGGATATTTCCCGGGAAATTTTAAATTGCACTTTTTAAGTTAACCCGGCCGTATTGGCATCTGTTGCAATGTTAAGATTTCATCATTGATATAAACTATCAGACTGCGTGGTCGGTAGTAGTGGGTTTCAGTAGGCCTTTAAAACACTAGAGTTCCTGTTGTATAGAGGAACCCAGACTACTCTAAACACATTTGAATACCATTTTTATTGACATTTTAACCTTGCAAGCAAACACTGGATTCCAAACCTGTGACCTGCATAACTAAGGCGTTCCTCAAGGCACCCCTTTATGTTCTCCCCATGTTTTGTAATATGGTTTATGTAACTAAGGTGTTGCTGCTGTAGCTTGTTTACTTAAGATTGCAGTCAGTATTCATGTGTTCAACTTATTTAGTTATACTAGTGATGTTCCTCAAGATTCAATTTTAGGTCCTCTCTTTTTCATAATTTGGGCTATTCAACATGAGTTGAAAAAAAATGTTGCAGCTGTTTCCTAAAAGTCGCAGAGTGTTGCCATGGAGATGATTTTTGACTAGCTTTTTTTGCAGAAGGTCCCCCAAAAAAACAAAAGATAGCTCCTCTAACTTTGTTAAAATAAAAAAGACCACAATCAAATGTCCACTGTAGAGGACGGTGGCTCTATGGAATTTAGGAAAAAAGAATAAAAGTGAAGGGAGACGTTCACCCCAATCCTTAGCATTCTGTAAATGTGGCCCCCAAAACAATTTAGTTGGATATCCCTGGTGGAGTTTACAGAAAAACAGAATAACACTACACTATCCATTCCTCCAGGGTACATTTATGGACTATTTCCTACCTTTTCATGTAATATATAACTGTAATAAAATATGTTTATTTCCTTATCACCGCCCATCTTTCTTGTTATGTCTGCTGATGCCGTCTTACTTCTTTATCTCTGACATCAAACTGCTGCTGATCATCGTCCAGAGAACACACACAAACACACACCCACACACACATAAATCCAGAGGAGCTAGTAGGGTGCATATGTTTGCAAATCAAAGTGCTCCACTGCTCTCTGTAGGCTTGATGTGGAAAGTGCATGATTTTAATCTGCTTTCTTTTTTTATGTTCATGATTTCTTCATTTTTGGACTGCCATGTTTAATTATAGTGATGGAAAAGATTGCTGTTTTAACATATCTCTTGGTTTCTCCTTAATATGTGCCATTAATGAGTGTGCCTTAAAGAAATACTTTCATTGTTCCTTTTTTTTATGAATTATTTGTAAGGCGTTGCACAATTATTTGTAAGAGAAACACACACAATATCATATTTGTTAATGGACACCTCTATGTCTACAAGCAGAGTACGCATGGCATCTGTAAAGATGAGCAATGCAATTAAAACAGAAGGTGCTGCTGTATAAATCATGAGCTTACTATTATTATTGTTTAATCATTGTTGAGCCTCTATTTTTAAATTTTGTGGAAAACTATAAATAAACAATTTCAACACATTTAAATATCCTCCCCCTCATTTATGTGATACATCCACCTTTTAACTTTTAATGAATGAATCCAACAATATCATGATGCACTCATTTAACTGTCAGAATATGCCAAGGGCCAATAAAAAAACAAACTGCCGTACAATAATTACAATTTTACCACTATAATAAAAAGGTTGAACACATATATGTATATTTATATACAGTATATATATATATATATATATATATATATATATATATATATATATATATATATATATATATATATATATATATATATATATATATATTTTTTTTTTTGTATATATATATATATATATATATATATATATATATATATATATATATATATATATTTTTTTTTTTGTATATATATATATATATATATATATATATATATATATATATATGTGTGTGTATATATATATATATATATATATATATATATATATATATATATATATATATATATATATATATATATATATATATATATATATATATATATATATATATATATATATATATATATAAACACACATACTGTATATGTATATATATATACATACACGACAAAATAGAGGAAAACACGAATAAGCCACGTGAGCTCTGGAAAATTCTCAACAACCAGCTTCCTGGTTGCAGCCAGAAACTTAAAATAAGACTCACCAACATCAGCATCAAGGAGGGTGACTCCCTCATTACAGACAAAATGGAGGTAGCTAGCAGACTTAACATCTTTTTCACCAGCATAGCCGCAACTCTTGTCAACAAGCTGTCCCACCACTCTGGTCGCTTTGGTGTAGAACACATTAAAGCCTTATACAGAAAGCTAGGAGTATCCAACGATGATTTCAAATTAGAAATGGTCACAGCTGATGAGGTGTTTAAAAAATTGAGCGCGCTCCACCCTAACAAAGCCACCGGCCTTGATAATATTCCCTCCAGATTCCTCAGGGACTCTGCCTCCATCATTGCCCCGATCATCACGCACATAATAAACCTATCAATTACACAAGGCCAAGTACCAAAAGATTTTAAGATAGCAAGAGTAACTCCCCTCTTTAAAAAAGGAAGCAAATTGGAACCTGGCAACTACCGACCTGTTTCTATTCTCAGCTCCATTTCGAAAGTAATGGAGAAAATAGTTTATGAACAGGTCGATAGTTGCCTTGCCACTAATAAACTCATGTACAAATTCCAATCCGGCTTCAGAACTAACCACTCCACTGACACATGCCTTCTCTATCTGACCGACCACATCAAACATGAGGTGGACGCGGGCAAATACTGTGGTATGGTCATGCTGGACCTTCAGAAGGCCTTTGACACCGTTAACCACGCTATACTGTTGGATAAGCTCAGAGCAATCGGATTTAACAAAACCTCTTGGAGCTGGATGCAGTCTTACTTGGAGGGGAGGGAGCAGGTGGTAGAGGTGAACGGCACCATGTCCCCCCCCCCTCTCGGTGAGCTGTGGAGTCCCCCAAGGCAGTATATTGGGACCTTTACTGTTCCTAATATACATAAACGACATGTCATCGGCATGCGACTGTGAATTGTTTTTGTTTGCGGATGACTCTGCCTTGCTGGTATCAGACAAGGACAAGTCACAGGTGGAGAAAATCCTCAGTGCTGAGCTCTGTAGAACTTGCACCTGGCTCGCTGACAACAAGCTATCCATCCACTTGGATGGATTAAAACAGAATCCATCTTGTTTGGGTCCCACATCAAACTTAAGAGAGTCAATGACTTCAACATAAAAGTAGGTGACAGTGTCATCACCAGGAAAGATGAGGTCACCTACCTAGGTTCCATTCTAGAGGCTAACCTTTCCTGTGACAAAATGTCAACCAAGGTAATCAAAAAGGTTAACCAACGAACGAGATTTCTCTACAGAATCTCCTCTCTGGTCAACAAAAGCACCTTGAGGATTCTGGCGGGAACTCTCGTTCAACCCTTTTTCGATTATGCATGCACCTCCTGGTACCCTAGCACCTCCAAAACCCTCAAATCTAAACTCCAAACATCTCAGAACAAGCTAGTCAGGTTACTTGTAGACCTCCACCCCAGATCCCACCTCACTCCTACCCACTTCTCTAAAGTGGGCTGGCTCAAGGTGGAGGACAGAGTTAAACAACTTGCACTGAGCCTAGTCTATAAAATCCGCTACACCTCCCTGATACCGAAGTAC
The DNA here is from genome assembly GCF_033978785.1 of Entelurus aequoreus. Classification (NCBI taxonomy): domain Eukaryota; kingdom Metazoa; phylum Chordata; class Actinopteri; order Syngnathiformes; family Syngnathidae; genus Entelurus; species Entelurus aequoreus. The sequence goes on from NC_084738.1 coordinate 29,815,654, forward strand.
ATGTCAAACTACTTCCTTAACGTAAATGACCGCCATAACCACAACACCAGGGGGTGCTCCACTAACCACGTTAAACCCAGATTCCGAACTAACAAAGGTCTTAACTCATTCTCTTTCTATGCCACATCAATGTGGAA
>NC_084738.1:29818290-29960790 GCF_033978785.1 Entelurus aequoreus
AAGTTTCATCAATGAACATTCACACTTTGTTCTTTCAAGGGCAAGTTGATGAACTAGAAAAGCAAGATGGCGTTGATGAAACAACCTGAAGAGACTCGCCTTTTTCCATAATTATAAGTAACAAATGGGAACATTTGAAAAGCCGAACGTTGTGTCGTTTGCACCCCCAGGCTGGCGGTAACGCCACAAGAAGGTGACCTGACACCACACAGTTCCCATGCCAGTCAATTACAGCGTTTTCATCGTCAACGGTATGTCCGTCTTGTCGCTCTGCATTTGCAATGTAGATTACGCTTCTGCTAGTGTTTCGACTGGGAGAATCGATTACTGAATCAGGGTCAAAAATAAACATGTGTCAATAATGAAAATTTAAATAAACCGTTTCCTGTACACATTTTTGGAAATTATTGTATCTGCCTTTAAATCTCTTAATGGTCTTACACCAGCCTGATTTTTCTGGGTTTTCGCATTTGTGGATGCCATCTGCTTGTAACACTCTCAAGATAAACATCAATTCCGTCTTTTATTATTGCTATTATTTGTATTTAAATGGGACAATACACTTATTGAACTACTCAAAATGTGAATTGTCCAACTTTATTTCATTTTTGTACAAATTGTCATTTGAATAATAGGACTGAAAGTATATTGACAGGAAGAACACTGCAGTGACTGAACATTTATTTTTTTTTAAATATATCAAGAAGTAATTTAACAAAGACGACTGAGCTGAGATTGTTGGTTGTTTTTATATTCCCCTATTTTTTTTCTCCAGTTATTACTTCACTAGAAACTCCTAGAATAAATATTAAGAGAAATCCGCAACACATACAAACAAACACAGGAATAGCACTTGAGTGTTTTTTGGTGCCTGTTCTATTTTGTATTTTAGCTGACTTTTTTTCTGTCATTAGTGACATTCACACATGAGACAAAGCGTTCCCTTGTAAGCGCGAACAGACAGCGAGAATATTTTAAACAAAATGCTGTGCGAATAGCTCGAAATGCACACATTTTTTTTGGAGGTTTTACCTGTTTTTTATTTGACATTACAATATACAGTTTTTAGATTTTATTATTTAAAATTATAAAAGATATATACAACAGTATTTGTCATTTTGCATCATATTGGTGTAAGTAGTTTTTTTTTTGGTTTTTTTATATTTTAAACCACCAGATGGCAGGCTTGCATTTGTTCAATCGCATTACGTAACAATCAACTTTTTTAAACAGTATTTTATTTTTATTTAAAATCATAAAAATATGCTGTAATAATTATTATAAGATCATATAAGGTATTTGTCATTGTGCATCATATTAAAGTAAAGGTTCTGCTTAAATATTTTACACCACCAGATAGCGTGCTTACATTTTTTCAATCGCATGACGTAACAATCAACATTTTTAAACAGTAATTTTGACCTAGAAACATTTAAAATCATAAAAAATATGTTGTTGTAATTATTATAAGATCATATAAAGTATTTGTCATTGTGCATCATATTAAAGTAAAGGTTCTGCTTAAATATTTTACACCACCAGATAGCGTGCTTACATTTTTTCAATCGCAATACGTAACAATCAACTTTTTTAACCAGAATTTTTATCCAAAATCATTTAAAATCACAAAAATATGTTATTATAATTATTATAAGATCATATAAAGTATTTTTCATTGTGCATCATATTAATGTAAAGGTTCTGCTTAAATATATTATACCACTAGATGGCGTGCTTACATTTTTTCTATCGCATTATGTAACAATCAACTTTTTTTAAACAGTATTTTTTATTCAAAAATATTCAAAATCATAAAAATAAATTGTTATAATTATTATAAGATCATATAAAGTATTTGTCATTGTGCATCATATTAAAGTAAAGGTTCTGATAAAATACATTATACCACTAGATGGCGTGCTTATGTATTTTCAATCTCAATACATCTTCGTTGATCTGGTAGCGTCACGTGACCAGAAGTGCTGCGTCCAAACATTCAAACAGACGCCATGTTAGCAGCCACAGTAGTCTTTGCAATGTTTTGTACTGCGTTTAGCTGACGTCCCTGCATAGTAGGGCAATTTTTGTCTCTGGTTCCACTATGGCTGGTCCTTCGCTTGAATTCGAGACCGAAATGTTCCTAGGTTTGTTGGACAGCGACGGGCTGCTGGTGGTGGCGGAAGGAATGGGAATAGACCGCGTCCTGCTGCAGTTCATGCGGGTGTACTCGGAGCAGGGCAGCCTGGTGCTGCTGCTCAACACAACCACACCTGAACAGGTCGGCGACACGCACATTAACCAACATTTTAACGCATCATTGCGTGAACTCGCCCGTCTTTTCTCCATCAGGAGTACTTCACGGAGCAGTTGCGAGTCGAGGGGGTCACACACTTGCCCAGGACGGTGACCAGCGAGGTCCAAGGCACCGAGCGGTACAGCGTGTACACCGATGGAGGAGTGCTCTTTGTCACCAGCAGAATCCTGGTGGTCGACTTCCTGACAGACCGCATCCCTGCTCATCTTATATCAGGTAAGCATGTATGCTTCACAGCAAGTAGAGATAGGCAGATCAGTCCAAATCAAATCTTAATGTTACAAAACCATGAATTGATTAACATGGACCCCGACTTAAACAAGTTGAAAAACTTATTCAGGTGTTACCATTTAGTGGTCAATTGTACGGAATATGTACTGTACTGTGCAATCTACTAATACAAGTTTCAATCAATCAAAACAAAATCATAAACAACGATGGATCAGTTCGAAGTTGGCTTCTGCGCATGTCCAATTTGTCGAGGTCAAAGTTCGGGAGGGATAAACAAAGGCAGCGACTGCATTATTTTTCTGGTAAACTTCGTCAGTTTGTGGTTTGTTTTTACACTTTAGCGTGAATAGTACGATATATATTTCAGAATTTTTTTATTTATTCCGTATCGTGTATATTTTTGAATATGCCGAAGACCATTTGCGTAGTTGTGCGATGTTCGAATAGTACATATCACCTCACAAGATGGAAACAAACAATGTGTGACATTCATGAGTGTTATTTTAAATATGGTGATCTCACCTAATGGTATCATTAAAATACAAACATAAATGAGATCTGACCTGTTGGGAAATAACTGTAAGCCTTGCCTTCTTTGTAACTTTGAAGCATTCTTGTGTCCATGTTTGTAACACCATGGTACATGCCTATATCAAAGTACCGTATTTTTCGGAGTATAAGTCGCACCGGCCGAAAATGCATAATAAAGAAGGGAAAAAACATATAAGACGCACTGGAGTATAAGTCGCATTTTTGGGGGAAATTTATTTGATAAAACCCAACACTAAGAAAAGACATTTGAAAGGCAATTTAAAATAAATAAAGAATAGTGAACAACAGGCTGAATAAGTGTACGTTATATGACGCATAAATAACCAACTGAGAATGTGCCTGGTATTTTAACATATTATGGTAAGAGTCATTCAAATAACTATAACATATAGAACATGCTATACGTTTACCAAACAATCTGTCACTCCTAATCGCTAAATCCCATGAAATCTTATACGTGTAGTCTCTTACGTGAATGAGCTAAATAATATTATTTGATATTTTACGGTAATGTGTTAATAATTTCACACATAAGTCGCTCCTGAGTATAAGTCGCACCCCCGGCCAAACTATGAAAAAAACTGTGACTTAGTCTGAAAAATACGGTACATGTTTGTAACACCAAGGTACATGCCTATATCAAAGTACATGTTTGTAACACCAAGGTACATGCCTATATCAAAGTGCATGTTTGTAACGCCAAGGTACATGCCTATATCAAAGTACATGTTTATAACACCAAGGTACATGCCATCCTTTTCCCCTACCCAACTGTCAGAAATAGAGAGAGTGGTTGGCAAAAAGTTACAAGTGTCTTTTACCGACAAAGTTTTTTGGTAGTCCTCAGCCTTTTCGTCGTTCACCTCTTGTCCGTTTTTCTTGGCTTCTACTCCCATTTCCCACGCAGCAAAAGCCCTGGCAGCAAGATCTTTTTTTATTTCCAGACGCCTTTAGTCCACAACAACGCAAATGGTCTAGTCAACACTCCATCGCATAAAATACTCAAAGTCGACATTTACTTCCAAATCAGCACCACTTGATAATAAGGAAGCCATTTTCTGGGTTTGTTTATCCCTCTCGACCTCTGACGCGTCTAAAAAAGAGTCTCGCGAGAACGAGCCTGCTGAAACCTCGAACAGGTCCGTTGGCTGTCAATTAAATCCTTTGGCTTTTACCCTAAAAGCCAGTCAGTGTCCAATAACTTATTCCATCACTTTGTAAACAATATATCACTGTAACAACAGCAACAACAAAAGATTAAACAGAAAATAATTAGGGTTGTGTGATGTAGACAATATACAACATGAATGATAAACACGATAAAGCTTTTAATACCATCAAGGTATTGTGTGTTGCATGTTAATGACTCATTCTATCTGTGTCCCACACATTTGCCTGCAACAAGCGAAAAAAGGCCCCGTTTACACTGCAAACCAAATCAGTTTTTTTTTTGAGACACAGATCGTATATTTTTTTACCACTCCAAAGTGCTTCAAGTCTGATCTTTTCGCATCAGATTCAGGCCAGGTCAGGATCTTATTGGAATCTGATCTTTTCAAATGTGACTACAGTCTAAACGCAATGCGATTTGATTGCGACTTTTACGACCTCTTTGGACAAATTACACCATTTGTGTGCGCAGCACGATCCCTTTCCTTTTTGCAGTTCTCTTCTTACTCCTCCTGCAGTTATTTTCCATCGTCTGCCTACTTACTCTTCACAACAGCCACAGCACAAACCCACTAACACTGATTTGTCCTCATTACGTCTTAATTTATGAAATCTTGTGTTCTGTTGAAATGAGCCACTTCGTCGAAAAAAGCTACCAGCTGTGTTTATCAAAAAAAGTGTTTATAAAAAGTTATGCCATTAGTTTTGAAACATCGATTTAGATATCAAATAAAATGTATTATAAAATAATCACTTAATTGTTGACAAGTCAACTCTTCGTCTACAAAAGGTAGCTCATTTCGACAAATCAACTTCAGGTCTACTTCCTTTGTATACACTTTATCGAATTGCGCATGCAAGTGACGTTGCGGCGACATTGGGGCCTGTGCGTGTTTGTACTGAAGTCTGATAAAGATCACATTTTATTTGCAGCGCAAACAGTGAGCTGGAAAACATAAAATCTCAAACAATCAGATTAGCGCTACTTTGGTCTGCAGTCTAAACATAGTCAAAGTCATCCTCCACAAAATGTACCGTCATCGCTAGTGAGTCAGCGGGTGACTAATCTTTTTCGCCATGGCGGCAAATAAACACTGTTTTTCAAAAGTAACATTATCACTGGAGGACAATGTATAGCTAAACATGCTACACCACACATCGGAGAAGGATGTGGCAATAAGCCACACTAACTAGCTAGAGTTCTTGAATGTAAACAGGGGTGGGCAGATGGATGCAAATATCGACAGTAACCATACATAGTATAGTATCAGTATATGGTTGACACCACAGTGATCAGATTGATGTTTTTTATTATTTCAAAATGTGTTTCTTTGGTTGTTTTTGTTAATGTTAACAAACTCAGGACCTATGAGGGCTCAGAGTACAAAAACATAAAGGATTTCATTGAGAGCCAATTGTAGTTTTTGCTTATGTTTAATTATTTGGCACTATTGACTTTATTTTGCTGAAAATAGTGTATCTAAAAAAGGGGAATAATTTAAATATTTAAACAATATTGTTATACTGTCATCCTGTGTTATTATCTGATTAAGTTGTGATCAAAATGTAATCATTCAATGTTCTTACATAGCATGAAGTAACTATCTATATTAACTGTAATTTAGCAAGTAGATTATTAGTTCTGAGAAAGTAATACAACTGGAAATGATGCAATATGTTACCGCATACGTCAGCAGTAGCCAAATTAGGAGCCTTTGTAAAACGTTTTGAAATAGTTCTGTTATCATTTATATGAAAAATAATATATTGCGATTAATGTTATCGCGCAAGGTCTGATCTATTTTAGGTCACATCGCCCATCCCAAAAGAGAACAAAAAATGATTGACTTAATCACCTCAGTATCGATACAATACTCCTGGCTGATACTGTCAATATTTAAATCCATCCACTTTTCCCTACCACATACTCACAAGCCACATCATTACAGTTGGTATCCCTGCACAATGTAATGACATAGTTACAAGATGTGTGCCAAATATTATGTCAACAATAATAATCCTCAGCCACTGTCAAGAGTATTACTGGTGTTGTCCATTCACCCATCTTGTCCTCATTATTGCCACAGGCGAGCTGGACTGGTCACCATTCAATTACAAAGCACAAACCAAAACCAGAGACATGTGACTAGTCTCCAGGAAAAGCGATATCCTCTCCTTTTAATATTTTTATCCACTAATAAATACCTTCCTTCCCTTTCTGGTCCACAAACCCTTTTTTAAGAAGCCCTTGAATATAAATGACAGAGATAATTCAAAAAAGCATTTGTTTATTTGATCAAAAACTAGTAGACAGAAATGACACTGCATAAACTGCATCTTACTTGTATAATGCTATTTTTAGACGAGATATAAATTGTACTTTCTGTGGAATAATTTTTCAAATAACTAAATTAAGAGCTTTTTTCTGGGAAGCATTACTTCTGTATTGATTAAAATACTTATGTTAAAAGGAAACATCACTTTTAGGGGAATTTTGCCTATCGTTCACAATCATTATGAAAGACTTGACAACATATGGATTTTTTCCTTAATGCATTCTAACTCATAAATAAGGTCTACTCTTAACATGTCCGAAAAGGAGTAGAGAGACGCAAGGCTTCTTTAAAGGCCTACTGAAATGATTTTTTTTTATTTAAACGGGAATAGCAGATCCATTCTATGTGTCATACTTGATCATTTCGCGATATTGCCATATTTTTGCTGAAAGGATTTAGTAGAGAAAATCGACGATAAAGTTCGCAACTTTTGCTCGCTGATAAAAAAAGCCTTGCCTGTACCGGAAGCAGCGTGACGTCACAGGAGCTAGTATTCCTCACAATTCCCCATTGTTTACAATGGAGCGAGAGAGATTCGGACCGAGAAAGTGACGATTACCCCATTAATTTGAGCGAGGATGAAAGATTCGTAGATGAGGAACGTTACAGTGAAGGACTTGAGAGGCAGTGATGGACGTATCTTTTTTCGCTCTGACCGTAACTTAGGTACAAGCTGGCTCATTGGATTCCACACTCTCTCATTTTTCTATTGTGGATCACAGATTTGTATTTAAAACCACCTCAGATACTATATCCTCTTGAAAATGAGAGTCGAGAACACGAAATGGACATTCACAGTGACTGAACATGTAAATACACGATTAATAATATTCAGCTTTGCGAAGCTAAAAAAATAGAAGCTAACCTAGCTACGTAGCCAACGTGATAGCATCAGTCTCAAATGCAGATAGAAACTAAATTAAAAAAAACCCTGACTGGATGGATAGACAGAAGATCAAAAATACTATTAAACTATGAACATGTAAATACACGATTAATAATATTCAGCTTTGCGAAGCTAAAAAAATAGAAGCTAACCTAGCTACGTAGCCAACGTGATAGCATCAGTCTCAAATGCAGATAGAAACTAAATTAAAAAAAACCCTGACTGGATGGATAGACAGAAGATCAAAAATACTATTAAACCATGAACATGTAAATCAACAAATAATAATATTCATCTTTGCGAAGCTAAAAAAATAGAAGCTAACCTAGCTACGTAGCCAACGTGATAGCATCAGTCTCAAATGCAGATAGAAACTAAATTAAAAAAAAACCTGACTGGATGGATAGACAGAAGATCAAAAATACTATTAAACCATGAATATGTAAATACACGATTAATAATATTCAGCTTTGCGAAGCTAAAAAAAATAGAAGCTAACCTAGCTACGTAGCCAACATGATAGCATCAGTCTCAAATGCAGATAGAAACTAAATTAAAAAAAACCCTGACTGGATGGATAGACAGAAGATCAAAAATACTATTAAACCATGAACATGTAAATACACGATTAATAATATTCAGCTTGGCGAAGCTAAAAAAACAGAAGCTAACCTAGATGCGGCGGCGGGCGTTGTACACTTTTGACGACACCCCGGCCGCCATCAGAGTCGGCAAGAAACATATATTTCCCCAAAGTTACGTACGTGACATGCACATATCGACACGCACGTACGGGCAAGCGATCAAATGTTTGGAAGCCAAAGCTGTACTCACTGTAGTGCGTCTGCTATCCTGCTCAAAACACAACGCAACCTCCTGGTGTTGGTGTTGCTGTAGTCCGCCGCTCCACCGATCGCACCTACAACTTTCTTATTTGCAGTCTCCATTGTCCATTAAACAAATTGCAAAAGATTCACCAACACAGATGTCCAGAATACTGTGGAATTTTGTCGAAGAAAACAGAGGTATTTGAATTGGGTCCAAACACTTCCCTTGACCTCGTGACGTCACGCGCATACGTCATCATACCGCGACGTTTTCAAGCGGAAGTTTCCTGGGAAGCTTAAAATAGCACTTTATAAGTTAACCCGGCCGTATTGGCATGTGTTGCAATGTTAAGATTTCATCATTAATATATAAACTATCAGACTGCGTGGTCGGTAGTAGTGGGTTTCAGTAGGCCTTTAATCCTACCCCTATTCCACTTCAGAGCACTTACTAACACATACAGTATGTTTACTTATTTTCTTTTCCTGACACAATTTACATTAGTGACTTTTTAATACAGCCGTTCTTGTAAAAGATAATTAAGTCAGTTATGATTAACATAGTGATATGAAGAATATCTATTTTTCAATAAGGTTCCAGATGTTTCTCAAAATAATTTTTCCTTGTACTTTGTAAGCACTTTTAATTTGAACAACCTCTTAAACTGGATCGTATTAGTACATAGTTTGACTTCTTTGCACAATCCATTCCATAATTTTATTTCCACATAGTGATATGGTAAATGGTAAATGGGTTGTACTTGTATAGCGCTTTTCTACCTTTTTAAGGAACTCAAAGCGCTTTGTCACTATTTCCACAGTCACCCATTCACACACTGATGGCGTGATGTGATATGCTAAATGTGTTAAGTGTTGTACATGCAAACAAATGTTTTGACTTAGTTTTTCCTTTAAAGTTATACTTTTCTTCTTTTGTTGAGAAAAAATATTTTACATTCTTGGGTAGCAGATTAGTTTGCTTTGTAAACAATTGTAGCTGTTTGCAAATGCACCAAATCATTGAATGTGAATATTTTTGTTTCAAACTGTTTTTGTTTTTTAATCACAAAAATTAACAAAAGTTATTGTGAGAGTTATGTATGTTAATTACAAACTGAAATGTTCAGTTTACCTCTCAATTGTGACTAATATAGACATTTGTTAATTATATTCACCTAAACCACCGTTGGCAATACTTGTAGCCAATAATGGTCTTATATTTTTGGGTTAAAAAAAGCTAGCGATATACAGCTAATGATAATAATGAATAGCTCTGCTTCTTCCTCCTCCTTTTCAGATATGTTGTTGTCACTTTTTAACAATGTCAGTTTAAGCATAGCTATGAAAAGACACATTTTTGGTTGTACTTTTAGAGTGCAAAGGTTTATGTTAAGTTGTCTCTGCCCTTATCAGCAGAGACTATCTGACAGAAGCAATTTATTAGCTTTACCTTTGAAAATCCAATGCACATATCTTTTGCGTTCTCCCTGCTTCCTGTCAAGGCATCCTGGTGTACCGCGCTCACAAAATCATTGAGTCGTGTCAGGAAGCGTTCATCCTGCGGCTGTTCCGACAGAAGAACAAGACAGGTTTCATCAAAGCCTTCACTGACAAAGCCACTGCCTTTTCCTCTGGGTTCTGCCAGGTGGAGCGTGTGATGAGGAACCTCTTTGTCAAGAAGCTCTACCTCTGGCCCAGGTATGTACATTCCCCCAAAAAGGCCAAGTTTAGTTTGATTTCATTTTTGAAATTGCGCCATATCTGCTCTGTATTATACATAAAGCAACAATTGGATTAACTAAATGACATGCCTGTATTTTTACTTGCTTTCTTTTTATTGCTTTCCCTTATGAAAAGTGGTGGCTATTAAATGTATCTCTCAAGGAGTGAGCCTATGCAGTTAAAAGATTACAAGAAATAATAAAGAATACAAAAACAGTGGAAAACAAGACACAGCACGTTATGAGGGTAATTTGTATTTTTATTACCAAAGCTTTCTTTGGACACTGAATTATTTGCGTTATAATTTTATAAATTATACTTTTTTTTACATCAAATTATGCTGACAATTTCATTGTATAAAAGTTTGATCACAAAGTCTGTGTTTTAATATTACATTTGTTAAAACTGGAAGTGAGACTTGAATTTAAATTATTATTTCTGTCCTAAATGTTTATAAACTGAATTTTAAATCACTTTATTGTAGCAAACTGAATTTTTAAACATGCATATTTTGCTCTGGAATTTTTATTCAATAAAATTGTCAGCATAATTTGATGTATAAAAAAATTACCAAAAATCAGTTTGATAAATTCAGTGTCCAAAAAACATTGGTAATAAAGACATACAATAACCTCCATATGTTTCAGCGGATCGCCTTCAAATTTCCACCAGGTCCTTTTATCCCTTCAAATTCCGTCATATAAAAAATATAAAATTACGTTTTTGCCAAAATAAATATACATTTCATGTAATTTTATCTACAAGTGTTATTCTTCTTAAATTCTACTAAATAACTTCTGCACATTTGTGACAATTATCAATGGTAAATTGTTTCTTACAACATTCTTGTGTCGTTTTATGGTGGCAAAAGTGTTTTTTAATACCTATCACCAGACAATTTGAACGAGCACCTGAACAAATGGAAGATCCGGAAGCTTTCTTGTGAGGTCAACGGGGAAGCTCTTCCAAGGGGAAGTGTGTTCGAGTAAAAAAAGAAACATGGCTGCTTGACTCCTGTCTGGGTGAATTTATTAAAATGTGGTGGTCTATTGGCAATAGAGAGAAAGTTAAGTACAAACTTCAATGATACTGTTGTGCGATCAAGGACCCGCAAAGTACGAAATGTTAACTCTTGATGGAAAACAATGTCATTCTAACCTAAAGAAGCATTACTAATGCAAACACTGGGCTTTCCAACAGGTCAAATGCATCTCTTCCTACCGTCACACTGCATCTTTTTCTCTCTTCTACATTGAACAGGTTTCAAGCTTCAGTAAACACAGCACTAGACAGACACAAGCCCGATGTGGTGGAGCTCCACGTGTCACTGACACCGGCTATGAGGGCTATCCAGAGCTCTATCCTGGACATCATGAGTGCTTGTCTGAAGGAGCTGAAACGCTACAACCCCACCTTGGAGGCTGAGGATCTCTCCGTGGAGAACACGCTTAGCAATGCTTTTGACAAGGTAGCTACAGTCCTGTTTTAAAGGCCTACTGAAACTCACTACTACCGACCACGCAGTCTGATAGTTTATATATCAATGATGAAATCTTAACATTGCAACACATGCCAATACGGCCGGGTTAACTTATAAAGTGCAATTTTAAATTTCCCGCTAAAATTCCGGTTGAAAACGTCTATGTATGATGACGTATGCGCGTGATGTCAATCGTTGAACCGGAAGTATTGGTACACCATTGAATCCAATACAAAAAGCTCTGTTTTCATCTCAAAATTCCACAGTATTCTGGACATCTGTGTTGGTGAATCTTTTGCAATTTGTTTAATGAACAATGAAGACTGCAAAGAAGAAAGTTGTAGGTGGGATCGGTGTATTAGCGGCGGACTACAGCAACACAACCAGGAGGACTATGAGATGGATAGCAGACGCGCTAGCCTCCGATCTCACCTTGACTTCCTCCGTCTCCGGGTCGCCGACCGCATCTATGATCGTCGCTCCGTCGATCGCTGGAACGCAGGTGAGCACGGGTATTGATGAGCAGATGAGGGCTGGCGTAGGTGGATAGCTAATGTTTTTAGCATAGCTCTGTAGAGGTCCCGTTGCTAAGTTAGCTTCAATGGCGTTGTTAGCAACAGCATTGTTAAGCTTCGCCAGCCTGGAAAGCATTAACCGTGTATTTACATGTCCATGGTTTAATAGTATTGTTGATTTTCTGTCTATTCTTCCAGTCAGGGGTTTATTTATTTTGTTTCTATCTGCATTTAAGCCCGATGTGCTATCACGTTAGCTCCGTAGCTAAAGAGCTTCGCCGATGTATTGTCGTGGAGATAAAAGTCACTGTGAATGTCCATTTCGCGTTCTCGACTCTCATTTTCAAGAGGATATAGTATCCGAGGTGGTTTAAAATACAAATCCGTGATCCACAATAGAAAAAGGAGAAAGTGTGGAATCCAATGAACCCTTGTACCTAAGTTACGGTCAGAGCGAAATAAGATACGTCGTGCACTACACTCTAGTCCTTCACTCTCACGTTCCTCATCCACAAATCTTTCATCCTCGCTCAAATTAATGGGGTAATCGTAGCTTTCTCGGTCCGAATCGCTCTGGCTGCATTGTAATGGGGAAATGTGAGGAGCCTTTCAACCTGTGACGTCACGCTACTTCCGGTACAGGCAAGGCTTTTTTTATCAGCGACCAAAAGTTGCGAACTTTATCGTCGATGTTCTCTACTAAATCCTTTCAGCAAAAATATGGCAATATCGCGAAATGATCAAGTATGACACATAGAATGGATCTGCTATCCCCGTTTAAATAAAAAAAATTCATTTCAGTAGGCCTTTAATCTGTCGGTGTAAGTATATATTTTTGTGGCAGACTTATTTTCACACCATGTCATGCTACAGACCATCCGCCATTACTTGGACCCCTTGTGGCACCAGCTGGGATCAAAGACCAAGGCACTGGTTCAGGACCTGAAAGTACTCCGGGTTCTGCTGCTTTACCTCACTCAGTACGACTGTGTCACCTTCCTCAATCTGCTTGAGTCCCTCCGCTCCGGTCAAAAGAACTTTGGCTCCAATTCAGGTAATTTAACAGACTCTCTCCGTGTGCTAGGATGCATTCATTTCTGCTTTTTTAAATGTGTTTCAATTAGTTTTTTAAAAATCTTTATTTATATATTTTTATGTATTTAAATACAGTAGTACCTCAACGTGCAAGCTTAATTGGCTTTTTCGATGGAGCTCTTGACTCAAAACACTTATCTCAAATAAACATATCCCATTTAAATTGATTAAAAACACTTAATTGGTGCTTCTGTCGTGAATTAGATACTTTTGAAAACAAATATGTAGCATATATTTGCATGCATATAAACTCCAACATTGGAGAAAAAATACAAACGTAAATCTTCTGTCTTGAATAAAATATATCTGTAAATAAAAATGTAGTATTGAGAGGTCTCTATAGTTTAGTAAGTGGATAAATGCAGGCTGTTAGGGCACCACATCTTTATCGACGTGCAGCTTCTGTGCTTCTATTTTCTTGTTCGCTTCCCCAACTCTGCTTGATGCTTCTATTTGAAATGCTGAAATAGGTTTTTTGGGCTGCTGCCTTTTTAAACAAATTTTGCAGCGTTCCACGCCTAATGCCACAAAACCAAACTACTGACAACACTATTCTTTTCTTTGGAACAACGTATCACTCTTGTTTGCATTCGCGTCAGTCATGTTGTGCATTGTGTGTGTGAATTTCCTTAAATAAATACGGGCTAGGGCGGAAGCTGGAAGCTCCTGGGGGCAGACTATATGCCGGAGCAAGAAGAGAAAAATATTATTTTTTAATTTTTTTAATCATCTGCAACAAAAAGCTTGGATTTAGCGATACAATTGCAGCCTGGGGGATGCTTGCAACTAAAAAAAATCTGTGTTAACTTAAAACAACAATTCCAGAGAGACAGCTCTTATCTGAAAACACTCTTAAAGGAGCCATATTTAGTAATGTGGCCAGAAATGGTACTGAAATCACAGTCAAAATTCTGTAGTCCCCTCCCACTTTCCATGACTGATGTTGCCAGATACGCAGCTGAATCCGAATCCTACTCCAAGGAACTTCAAATGGAAATCGACAAATCCTATGCTGTAGGTTTCTCTTGTTAATGCTTCTTGCAAGATGGTTTACTAAGTAATTATGCCACATTTTACTAATGTCGATTAGTAGGGGTGTGGGAAAAAATCGATTCGAATTCGAATCGCGATTCTCACGTTGTGCGATTCAGAATCGATTCTCCTTTTTTAAAAATCTATTTTTTTTGTATTTTTAATTTTTTTATTTTTTTTTATTTAATTTATTTTTTTTAATTAATCAATCCAACAAAACAATACACAGCAATACCATAACAATGCAATCCAATTCCAAAACCAAACCCGACCCAGCAACACTCAGAACTGCAATAAACAGAGCAATTGAGAGACACAAACACGACACAGAACAAATCAAGAGTAGTGAAACAAAAATGAATATTATCAACAACAGTATCAATATTAGTTACAATTTCAACATAGCAGTGATTAAAAATCCCTCATTGACATTATCATTAGACATTTATAAAAATTAAAAAAAAGAACAATAGTGTAACAGTGGCTTACACTTGCATCACATCTCATAAGCTTGACAACACACTGTGTCCAATATTTTCACAAAGATAAAATAAGTCATATTTTTGGTTCATTTAATAGTTAAAACCAATTTACATTATTGCAATCAGTTGATAAAACATTGTCCTTTACAATTATAAAAGCTTTTTACAAAAATCTACTACTCTGCTTGCATGTCAGCAGACTGGGGTAGATCCTGCTGAAATCCTATGTATTGAATGAATAGAGAATAGTTTTGAATCGGGAAAAAGTCATTTTTGAATCGAGAATCACGTGAATTGAAAAAAAAACGATTTTGAATTGAATCGTGACCCCAAAAATCGATATTGAATCGAATCGTTGGACACCCAAAGATTCACAGCTCTATCGATTAGCCAAATTTATTTGTAAAGTTACGCAGCAATATTTCAGTCGGGAGTCGGGACAGATTGTTGGCATTACCCTGCTAAAATGTCTAGTTTGACCGCATGGACCGCCATCAAAATATATTATGTATAATAATATATAATGTACTATATATAGGCCTACTTTGATGGCAAGCCAAAGCCAACAGTAAAATTACTGCCACATTTCGTTCAGCATAACTCCATGTGGCATTCAACCTGAAGCACTACATTCTCTTCCATTTACGGACATCACCATCTTTCAGTGCAAAGTGCGATTCTATGAGCCAACCCACGTTACACAAAAACCATGTTACGCATAAATCATATAGCCTACTACCATGTCAATACACAAAGTAGAAAATCATTACATGTAATGCATTACATTGTGCCAAGCAAATACCACCCCATATGTGCCTGATGCACATACAGTACCAGAAACCACAATTAGCCGTGCTAATGTTGGAACGCGTTTCCTCAGTGTATCAGCATATTGAGAACGAAATAGGCACTGACACTACCCATATCCACGCGTTTCCTCAGTGTATCAGCATATTGAGAACGAAATAGGCACTGACACTACCCATATCCACAAATGTTTTATTTGTCGAAAATATATGTTGCCCTGTCAGTTGGATGACACATCAACATACAGGCTAACGGGCATATATTTCCCCTATTAGCCTGTATGTCGATGGGTCATTGACTGGGCCAGCATGCTAAGTAAGCATTACACTAGTGTGATGGTGCTTCACTCTTAAGCGTTCGTTGCACGAACATACTAGCTTTGTTAGACAAGGTCATAGACTGTATTGGACAATATAGTTTAAATACGAAATGTACATTTCCATTTATTACAAGTAATAAGAAAACGTAAATGCCTTACTTACCTATCAAGGAGGAAATTATCAAGTTTGGCGTCAGATGAAAAAATCGACTCCATCTTTCAAAGGCATACCTGATACAAATCCTCGTTTTGTTCCTGGCTTTGTCATGGATAAGTTGAGAATCGTAACGACGCCTTTTAGATTTACTAAGGTCTGACATGTTGAGTAACTTTACCAGTGGCAGTAGCTAGACAAAGATGGCGGTGCGTAACTGGCAACTTGGATGTGACACACTCGCTGACTTTCTAATTGGTCAAACGGTGGAGGGCGGGGTATCGAAATTAAAACAATAACAATATTACAGGGCTGTAAATCTAATTTTGAAATGAGCCTATCTCGGCTGAACTACCGTTATCAGTTATAAAGGCATCCGAAAAGAACATGATTTATTAATGCCTTTTGACATATGGCACCTTTAAGTTGGGGCACTCTTAAATTGGCATACCACTGTACTGTATATCCTTAAATAATAATATTTTTAATAATATATTTACACAGTGTACCTATTTATTTAAAAAAATTGGATGCATATTAATGCATGCAATTCCAACTGTAAATGTCTCCTATCAGTGCTCTTTATGATTAGTCAAATTACAACTCAAAATACCATCTTCTATTTTCTCAGGGTGGCTCTTCCTGGACTCCAGTACCTCTATGTTTGTCAATGCCAGGAGCCGAGTGTACCGCATCCCAGAAAGCAAGAAGAAACTTAAAGTAGGATTCGAAGCGGATAAAAATCAACCATCCCTCACTTCAGGTGTTGCTGAACAGACCTTAGGAAACAAAAGACAATGAAGTCATGCTTGTGTTTAATATTGAAATTAGTAACAGAGCGTGTGTTTCAGAGTCTAAGCGGGAGCTGGTGCTTGAGAAGAGCCCAAAGTGGGAAGCTCTAACTGATGTCTTGCAGGAGATTGAGAGGGAAAACAAGAGCTCTCAGCTTAAACCAGGTTAGAATTAGGACACAATTGTTGTGTTTGTGCATTGCTCTGTACTGCCGTTTTAGCCCATTTTTATTTTAACACAATATAAACTGTAACAAACTACTTTCAGGTCGTGTGCTAATCTGTGCAAGTGATGACAGGACTTGTGCCCAACTGCAGCAGTACATCAGGCATGGCACTGAATGGCTCCTGAACAGATTATACAGACGCACCATTGCTAAACGAGACCCATCAGCTGCCTGTGCTTTTAATGTGGCAACACGCAAAAAAGGCAACGGCTCTCTCAAAGGCGGTTCGAAGGGGAAGGGCCAAGGGAGGCCCAAAGGGAAGGAGCCTATGCAGAAAAAAAAGTCCATTAAGACCAGACCGTCCCTGACCTTGACACAGATGGTTGGGAAAGATCAGACTGATGAACCAGTAATGATGGGCAGCAGTGAGGATGACATGCCTGGAGAAGAAGAAGAAGAAGAGTCAGAAGATGAGACCCTGAAGCTAGATTTGTCATCTGATGCTTACTACGCTGTACTGAAGGAGCCCCTGATGGTCATTCACCCCCTGAAGGGCTGCACAGATCCCCATAGCCTGACTAGGGTGCTGCATGAAGTGGAACCCACTTTTGTGGTGCTTTACGATGTTGAAGTCAGCTTTGTGCGCCAGCTGGAGATTTACAAAGCCTGTCGGCCTGGAAAAGCACTCAGGTGTGTGAATATGAAGTCATTATTACCTCCAAGTAAGTTCTTTTTTCATTTGGGATGCTCCGATCAGGGTTTTATGCTGCCTGATTCCGATCATCAATGAGGTGGATCGGCCGTTACCAATACTGATCACGTCACACTTTTGAACTATTTATTTTTCGTATATATCAACACAATAATTAAACTAGTTTGTCGTAATGGAGGTGATTATTATTAACTAAGGAGAGCGGCTCCACATTGTGTATGGAGAAACCTAATTAGTAACTAGCTGCTTAGCAACCCTCCCGATTTTCCAGGGAGACTCCCGAATTTCAGTGCCCCTCCCGAAAATCTCCCGGGGCAACCATTCTCCCGAATTTCTCCCGATTTCCACCCGGACAACAATATTGGGGGCGTGCCTTAAAGACACTGTCTTTAGCGTCCTCTACAACCTGAATGAATGAATGAATGAATGAATGATCTTTATTGTCATTGTGCGTGTACAGGTACAGGTCCAACAAAATTTAGATTGCTTCCCTGAGGTGCTTTGCTTTTTTTTTTAAAAGAAGAAACCACACAATATACAAAAACAACACAATATACACAATATGCAATATACAATGTGACCTAAGACCACTCTAAGAGGCAATGTAAAAGAAAACGAGACAGTAAAAAGTATAAAGTGACTAGAGAGGAGTAATGCTGAATCCCAGTGTGCTAAGGGGGTGGGAGTCAGCATTTCCTACCTCCTATGCTGTGCAGGCTTTTTATTGTGGATTAATTGTGTGAATAAATATGATAAATATTGTCCAGATGGCATGTAATCGCTGATTGCACAGTCCCGGATCGTGATTGACCGGTGGCTTCCTCATGTTGCACGTGAGGGAGTTTTTGTTTTTTGTTTTTTTTACAATTTAGCTGCGTTTAGTGCAGTTATAGCCCGGGGGTAGAAACTGTTCCTGAGTCTATTTGTGCGGGTTCGCATGGTTCTGAAACGTCTGCCGGAAGGCAGCCGATCGAAGTGGCTGTTGCCGGGGTGGGATGGGTCCTTGAGTATGTTGGCTGCCTTCTTCAGGCAGCGGGAGTTATACAGTTCTTCCAGGGAGGGGAGGGGGCACCCGATGATTTTTTGGGCCGAGTTGACGACCCTCTGGAGAGCTGTCGTCATGTTCGCTTTTCCTCCATTCAAGCAGCGTGCTGACCCAGTCACACAATATATGCAGTTTTTACACACACATGAGTGACTGCAAGGCATACTTGATCAACAGCCATACAGGTCACACTGAGGGTGTCCGTATAAACAACTTTAACACTGTTACAAATATGCGCCACACTGTGAACCCACACCAAACAAGAATGAAAAACACATTTCGGGAGAACATCCGCACCGTAACACAACATATACACAACAGAACAAATACCCAGAATCCCTTGCAGCACTAACTCTTCCGGGACCCTACAATATACACCCCCCGCTACCACCAAACCCCGCCCCTCCTAACCCTGCCCACCTCAACCCTCTCTTCTCCTGAATTCGGAGGTCTCAAGGTTGGCAAGTATGGCTGGGGGACTAAAAATAAGTACAATATTTGACAGAGGGGATCGGTGTTTGTGATCGGCATCAAAATAAATTAATCGGCAATGTTGATTACATACTTTAGCACGAAAATCATCTGATACTAATTGATGAATGATCGATCTGCACATCCCGAGTTTTCATCAGTTTTGTTCTTTGCCTCCATATTTTTCATATAGTGCATTAATCTGTATATATTGGTTCTTTCCAAGGATGTTATTACTGCTTTTTGGTGACAATCTTTTCGATGATTTCATAAACCAATATTTAAAATTTTAAAATACTATCAAACTAAATTTGATGTAGATTTAATCTAGATCGTTATTTGGTAACAGTTGAAGTTGATTACTCTATGATAATAGATCTGTAAAAAATATACATGCAGTATTTAAATCCATTTTATCAAAACCTTTTAAATATTATCATAGTGGTTCTCCGCTGGCTCTACTTCCTTATATATGTTGAGGTTTGTGGCAGTTATTTTTGGTATTTATGACTGAAAGGCTGCATAATACTTAACAAGGTAAACATATATAATTTGTTTAGACACTGAAAACAATTTGCATGTTTATTGGTAAGTCAGGTAAAGTCAAGCCAAGTTCCATTTAGAAAATACCTCATCAAACATGGAAAATAATAATTTAACATAGCCTACATCCCTGGGAAAAACAGGTTGTATATTGTAGGTTCCTTGCATCCAGAGGAAATCCTGCATCTGGACACTCTTTCTTTATGTTCCCCTTAAAATTCTACATCATAACCATTCAGTCTAGAAACACATGAACATTAGAGCCTGTTCTAATCAGCGTTTACTTTCTAGGGTGTACTTTCTCATTTATGGTGGTTCGACAGAAGAACAGAAGTACCTGACTGGGCTGTCTAAGGAGAAGAAAGCATTTGAACACCTAATTAGGTAAGAATCATTTTACTCTGGTCTTGTATTTGTTCATGTTAGTGTTAGCATCTAACTCACTTTGATACGATTTGTACATATAAATATACTAAAACCCATCCAATGTATGTCAATGTATGCTAAGCTATCCAGCTAAACATCCACATATTTACTTTGTATATAGGTGACAAAGCAAACCAGTGTAGAGTCTAATGCAGTGCTTCATAAACTGGTACTGTGGGCCCCATCTTGTGGTACACAAATAATCAATTAAATATTCAAACACAGTGTTACTGTTCAAACTGTGTAATGTTACAGTGGCCAAATATATTGAATATGCTTGTTAAATAAAACCTTTGCCTTGATTTTAATTAATGTTAGTCATTATGATGGTACTTGAAGAGCCAAGTGTTTTCTGAGGTGGTACTTGGTGAAAAAAGTTTGAGAACCACTGATCTAAAGTACATCTTATTAATTTATGCCAAGGAGCAATACAAAAATCAGGCTGTTGGCTGAAAATGGCTCTTGGTACGCACTTTAGACACCCCTCATCTAACTGGTCTGATTCTGATTGTGCAGAGAAAAAGCAACTATGGTCGTCCCAGAGGAGAGGGAGGGCCGAGAAGACACCAATTTGGACCTTGCAAGGAATTTGGAGCCTGCCAATGCCACCACCAACACTCGCAAAGCAGGCAAGTCTTTTTATTTGTGTATAATCTCAGACTTTTGTGGTCCGTTGCCCTGACGTATTAGTGTTTACCCAGGAGGTCAGGACCAGCCCAAAGTACCTTCACGGGTCATCGTAGACATGCGTGAGTTCCGTAGTGAACTCCCCTCCTTGCTTCACCGCCGGGGCCTGGACATCGAGCCTGTCACTTTAGAAGTAGGTGACTACATCCTGACGCCCGACGTCTGTGTGGAGCGCAAGAGCGTCAGCGATCTCATTGGCTCGTTGCAGAGCGGTCGCCTGTACACCCAGTGCCTCTCCATGAGCCGCTATTACAAAAAACCAGTGCTGCTCATCGAGTTTGACCCAGCAAAACCCTTTTCCTTAACAGGCCGGTCTGATTTCCGCCACGAGATATCGTCCAATGACATTTCCTCCAAACTCACCTTACTCACGTTGCATTTCCCACGCCTCCGCATTCTCTGGTGCCCCTCCCCCCATGCCACTGCCGAGCTCTTTTTGGAGCTGAAGCAAGGTCGCTTAGAACCAGATGCTGCAGCGGCTCAAGCGGTCACGGCCGAATCAGACACTGTGGCTGAATCGACAGAGCTCTACAATGCCGGGCCTTACGACTTTCTGCTCAAGATGCCAGGGGTCAGCACAAAAAACTTCCGAGCTCTTATAAAAAATGCTAATAGCCTGGCGGACTTAGCCAGACTCGGTCAGGACAAGCTAGCAGAAATACTTGGAAATGCAAGCAATGCCAGGTTGCTCTATGAGTTCCTGCATAATGTTGCAGGTGTTAAAGCTCCAGCACACAGAATCAAATAGACCCCACCCCTTCAGACTTATATTACATGTTAAGTCTCGAGCTATTTTTTTTTCCAACTTGAATTGAAAGCTCGAACTGAAGTAAATATTGCAATTTACTCTGGATTAATATTACATTAAGAAAGACATATTTCTTCAAAAAAGAGGTGCTGTTTTGTGTTTTTTTTTTTACTTTTGCTGCGTATTTTATCATGTTAAGTGTAAAATATTTACCATGCACACATCGAACTAAAGTCATTAAAAATAAATATTGCATTTAACTGGATGGATTTTACATTGATAAAACATTTCTTAAAAATAAATGATATTTTTCTACATTTGCTGTGTTTTCTCTACTTAAAGTGTCAAAAATGTACAGGTTTGTTCAAATGGTGAGTGCTTAGTGATAGACACTAACCGCCCTCAATCATTGCCATCTTGGCTGCCATGCTAAAAGGATGGACCTAAGTGCGACCCTGGGGCCATTTTTTTATTGGTCATCAGTATGTACTAAAAATAGTAATATAAGATATTACAATTGACTTGCTTAGAGTTGGCGAGCGGACGAGGGTGGAGTCGGCTCTCTTGGTTGCTTTGTTGGGTCTGCTCCTGTCTCTGGCCATGCTCACCCACCCCAGCAGACGATGACGTGGAACACCACAGATGCCACCACAGTGTATATGTTTTGTTGTTGTTTTACTTTTGTGGCTGTGTGTAAAAGTGGCTGGTTGCGTCAGCTCTGCTATTTTAATGTATTTAATGTCCTTTGTGTTCTTTGATGTTTCCCTCTTACACATGTTTGTGTGTGCTATGTTTTTTTTTCTTCTTCCTTGGCCTCAGTCTGAACCATTCTCTCCAGGGGCCCAGACTTACTCTTTTTTTTTTCTCTCTCCCCCCCAGCGTTTACCTGTTTCTCACCTTTTCTGTAAGGGGCGCCGGAAGTTGGCAGACCCGTCAGCGATCCTGTCTCCCTGTAATGTTTGTCTGATCTTGAATGGGATTGTGCTGAAAATCTAAATTTCCCCTCAGGGATTATTAAAGTATTTCTGATTCTGATTCTGAATAATTGCATTGCAAATAATGTCACATTTGTCTTTAAAAATAGCTTAATACTAAAATTGATACACAATGCTACAAGTATCCCAAAGTGCTTAGCTTTCTGAACAAAACATTCATAAATAGCTTTGTGTTACAGGTGACAGCAAGTCAATTGTAATATATTTCGTACATACTGATGGCCGATACAAATAATGGCCCCAGGGCCGCACTTAGGTCCTTCCTTTTAGCACGGCATCCACGATGGCGATGATTGAGGGCGGTCAGGTCAGTGTCTTATCACTGACACTCACCATTTGGGACACGTTGAATACAACATCCGGGTATTGGCTGCGCACTGCATTTCGTCGTTGGTTGGGAACGCACTTACGCACTCAAAAGCCTGAGTGTTAAGTATGGAAGTGCGCTCTCGTGCCACCACGCCCCCAAACAGCTTTCCTGCCCGGCTACGTCATGACGTCACTCTGCATCAGCACCCACAGAGTAGTCGCAGCCATTTTACTCCGCCAAAATAAACTTCAATCTCATTGCTGGAGGAAACACAATCACTGAGGACGAGGACGACGCCGTTGTCATTATGGACACATCGCTATGAGCGCCAGCGCGGACGTTGTGGGGTTTCCGCTGTTGTCACGTCTGTAAGTAAAGGAAGCCACGGCGCCGCTGTCTTGTTTTGAACACGCTAGCTTGTGTGCGCTTAAACAAGCTAACTAGCCAAACCGGAGAGGCGTCTAAAATGTACACATATAGATACTATAAGGCTGCAGGGTTTTAAAAAAGCGTGTGTGCAGACTCAGTACTTATTTGTCATTACACGCAACGAAACTAAGTGTGTATTTAGTGTTTAATGACACTGCCTGTGTACAACTCACTCACCTGTCAGATTTGAAGTGTCCCACATCCACCGGCCTTATCATTCATTTGCTATAACATGCATGTGTGAGTGACGTGTGCCATAGTAATCATTGTAAATATCACGTTATCATAACATCCATTTGTGTATGTTTATGCTGACTCAAAGTACATCTTGACACCTCCATGTATACTTTTGTGCGGGAGGGGCGGTGAGCCAACTCGCAGGGGTCCCCAACCTCTTTTGCACCACGGACCGGTTCAATGTAAGCATTCTTTTCAGGGACCGGCTTTCCACTTGTGCCAGATAAATACAGCAAAAATAAGGGCATGAAAAATACAACTCACAATAACGCTGAATTAGTGGGAGCCCTGGGTTTGTTTTTTTTTCAATGATATGCAGATGGAAATCAGCCTTTGGTTACAATCTGTCACATTTATATTTTATATGTTCATTAATGTGCATTGTATCATGTCATAAAGTTATAACAAATATAACAAATGGCAACTTCCTATGAAGAGTTTTATTGTACATCTATAAACAAGCTTAGTGGTGTGTTTAGTGGGACAGGCGAAAGTTAAGTCGGAGAAAATGCAGTCGTTTATAAGTTATTTAATGTTTTTCTGCGGCCCGGTAGCAAATGCGTCATGGGGACCTCTGAACTACAGTACGTAAGTTGATAGATTTGATCGCAAAAAGTTTTTTTATTATCTCATTTTGATAATTCGGTCATCCATCCATTTTCTACCGTTTATTACCTTCGGGGTCGCGGGGGGGCGCTGGAGCCTATCTCAGCTACAATCGGGCGGAACAAGTCGCCACCTTATCACAGGGCCAACACAGATAGACAGACAACATTCACACTAACATTCACACACTATGGTTTGCAAAATGCCAGCAACTCATACTATGGTTTTGTCTTCGCTAATTTTTTTACCCGAAAAAGTCCCTTTTGAATTGTCCTTCCGGGAGACAACAATGTGACGTTTCTTTAAAGCAAAACAAGCCGATAATAACAATAAGTGTGATTTCTTAAAAATGTGTATGTATGCGTGTGCAAATTTGTTCCCAATAATCACAATCTCAATACAGCAGTTTTCTGTGACAAAGCTCTTAATTTAAAACACACAACATAATTTTAACATAACTTCAAAAAAGAAAATTAACTTTTAAATAATATTGCATTTAAACAATGCTATGGAATAGACCATCAATAACTAGAGTAGTTTTATGAAGTAATGCAATAATGTACAGTATTTACTTTGGTGAGTGGACTTCTATGTATCTCATTCCAGCCGCTTCTTTGTCAAACACACCATCAGCAGCGTTTCCATATTATCATGGCCGTTTAGATATTTTTTCAATACCCTTGGCTGGTGTTAGACTCATTCAGCTTCAGTATGGGGCAGACTAGTGTAACCCAAGTAACTTGGCACCCTGTCTTTATCTCATTCCGCAAGGGGACATGAACCCTGGTCGTCAGCATGAGAGGCGAGTGTGCTCACCACCGAGCTATAAGCCACGGCTGGCTAACCAGGGAGTGAGGTTTACTTACGTACACATGGCCAGCCACACTGGCTGGCCTCCGTTACACTCGCAGTGATAAATTCATGTTTCTGATACTTTCTTTTGTTTAATTCAATGAATATCTTCCACTATCTTTCACGCTCTTCCTTCATATAGTTGGAAAACAAAGTTATGTAAATCTCTAGCTATGCGCTAATGCTTGCGAGTGAGACTGAATATTTTGGTCGAATCTTGTACTAAGCATTACAATTGTGATTTACATATTTTAACAGACTTGTGCAGTCCTTGCAACGTAGCTGAGTCAGAGAACGACTGCAATGCCATCGCAAGTTCTTAAAGATAACAGACATACATAAGAGAAATAAATATAAGTGCTGAAAATAATCCAAAGGTCACATCTCACAGTGCACTCGCTCACCTGTGACTAGATTTGCAAGCATAATTCAAATGTCACTTACGTAACGCAATTACTCCTTTAGTAAGTTCCCAGTAATTAAAGACGGACGTCAACTTGCACAAAAGAAACAATCAGAACTAGTTTGTGGCAAAAATAAAGCCAAGGAAAATAATGAATCAACTGTTGATATAGAAGTGATGGGACAAACAAACAAGCCAACACATGAATACTCAGAGAGGGGGAATGGCGCCCAAGTCCAGCATGATCCAAATTACCCAGTGTAAATGCACCCTGAGAGACCGAACGAGGCCCCTCTAGCCACATGGGTCAAATAGTGTTAATGCCTGCCGATTGATCGCGTGAAAGCAAATGAGGTGGTGCCTCAGCAATTCCAGTCAGGTCTGCCTGAGTCATACTTCCAGCCAGGATATGGCAGCCACATGCCGAGAAGTGTGCATTAACTTCAACAAAATGCATATGGTCTGATTGAAAAGTCATTATCCTTGCCTCTCTCTGTTTTTCTTCCTCCTCCTGCAGTATTGTTGGTTAATACCATGCTTTCCTCGGCTGGCCGTTATGTTTATCCCCAAACCATTATATTAGGGAAATATATAATTATTATTAACCATTAACATTGGCAATGCACAATATTAACATTTCATATTACCATTATTATTTATATGGAATTGTTGAATGTGGTTAAAAAGTACTTTTACACACAGACATCCTTTAACTAAGTTGTATTTAAAATAATTAATTAAGCAACACACACGATATACAGTACTTACCTTAGCAGAAGCAACATTAGATATGGTTCTATTATTATTTGACATATATTTTTCTGTTTAAATTTGTAAAGGTTTTAGAGTGGTTAATATTAAAAGCAAAGCGGGTGTTTTTTGTAATAAGAAAATACTTTTTTTTATGTTAGCATTTAAGCTAGCTCGTGGTTAGCACGCAAGTTGCTTCTCCAGGAAATGTGCAGTATCACCATGAGTTTTACAAAGTGCGATAATCGTAACGGTTTTACGATAATTCAAATTTAAACCGGTAATACTAACCGTCTGAAATGTTATTGCTGTTTATCATCATAATGGTAATCGTTCCATCCCTATACAATACACCGCACTGCCCGGAAGATTACAGTATTTTCCGGACTATACGTTGCTACTTTTTTCCAACTCTTTCAACCCTGAAGCTTATGAAACGGTGCGGCTAATTTATTGATTTTTCTTTGCTAAGGAAATATTTTTTTTTGTATTTAACAAATATTTTTTTCATATTACATCGACCGAGACACTGAAAAAGTGTGTCATTGTTTGTTCTTCGGCGTCATCTTTTGGACGAGTTCGCTCACTGCAAGTGCTGCAGGTTGACAAAGTATTTCCTGTTTCGTGCCGGTAGTATATTCATCTATAGCTTTTCTGCTCAAAAGGATTCTTCATTCGTCACTCTAAGCAACGTTTGTAAGTCTTACAATGTCACTAAAACAATTCATACAATTCATACTTACTAAAACGTGATGTCTGTAGGAGTGTTGTCATGCATATTTGTACGTGCTATCGTAATGTAATCAAGTGAGCGCTGTCAGCATTAGGCAATATGCTAACACGTTTACAAGTGCCTGTGTTAGTATTAGTAACTTACAATGCCATTATTGTTGTATTGTTTCAGTTTCTTAAAGGTGCCATATGTAATACTTTCATGTCAAGTCTACATTAAATGGCCCTGATATGTCAAAAGGCATTAATAAATAATGTTCTTTTCGAATACCTCTATAACTGATAACAGTAGTTCAGCCGGGATATGCTCATTTCAAAATTAGATTTACAGCCTCGAAATCTTGTTATTGTTTAAATTTCAATGCCCCGCCCTTCATTGTTTGACCAATTAGAAAGTCCGTGAGTGTGACACATCCAGGTTGCCAGTTACGCACCGCCACCTTCGTCAAGCTACTGCCACTGGTAAAGTTACTAAACATGTCAAGGCGTCGTTGCGATTCTCAACTTATTTATGACAAAGCCAGGAACAAAATGAGGATTTGTATCAGGATGCCTTTGAAAGATGGAGACGATTGAAGGCGAATAATAATTTTTAATCTAACGCTAAACTTGCTAATTTCCTCCTTGATAGGTAAGTCAGGCATTTACGTTTTGTTATTACTTGTAATAAATGGAAATGGACATATAAATATATATAAACTATATTGTCCAATACAGTCTATGACCTTGTCTAACAAAGATAGTATGTTCGTGCAACGAATGCTTCGGAGCAAAGCATAATCACGCTAGTGTAATTCTAAGCATGCTAGCCCGGTCAATGACACATCGACATACAGCCTAACGGAGGAAATATATGCCCGTTAGCCTGTATGTCGATGTGTTGTCCAACTAACAGGGCAAAATATATTTTCAACAAATAAAACCACTGTTGATATGGGTAGTGTCAGTGCCTATTTCTTTCTCAATATGCCGATACGCTGAGGAAATGTGTTCCAACATTAGCACGGCTAATTGCGGTTTCTGGTACTGTATGTGCATCAAACACATATGGGGTGGTATTTGCTTGGCACAATATAATGCATTACATGTAATGGTTTTCTACTTTGTGTATTGACATGGTAGTAGGCTATATGATTTATGCATAACGTTTATGTGTAACGTGGGTTGGCTCATAGAATTGCACTTTGCACTGAAAGATGGTGATGTGCGTACATGCTCTATAGCCCGGAAAATATGGTTATATATATATATATATATATATATATATATATATATATATATATATATATATATATATATATATATATATATATATATATATAGTTATTTATTTTTTTAATTTTTTTTTTTCAACCTTGGATTTATTAGGATTTTGTCAATTTTATCCTCATAGAAAATAATAAAGTTTCAAAGAATTTACGCCTAACTTCATTTTTTCACACTTGGTAGCATCCGGTCATGTTGTTTTTCTTGTCCTTTGTCCATTCTTTAGCGACTGTTTTTAGCACACAAAGGGAGCCAGGAAGGAAGCATGTGTGAGGGGAGTCTTTGAGAAGAGAGTAAAACTCTGCCTCAGCTCAATGAGTCCGAGTGATGACCTCACCGCTGTCTTATCTCTGGATAAAAGCAGACATTTTTCTTGGACGAGATCCTGTCTATTTAGGGCCTAAACTGCAGACTCAAAGGGAATCTTTGCGCAAAGCGTTTTTTACGCTTGTGTGAGTGCACTTAGTGCTTAAATATATTATATTGTGTATGTACAGTGTATTTTTCTTTCGGTACTCTGTTTTCCTTCCCCATCCAATAAAAAACATGTATGTTAAGCTAATTGGAGACTCAAAATGAGCTCCAATTCACCCACAATGACAAACTATTGTTTACAATATTATCTGTGATATTGCTGGCATTTTTTCCCCATCAATAATTCTGTCTTTTTTTCAATAGCAATCTTTTAACAAGAACCAGACCACTGTAATGCTTAGTGCTGCAATAGCTTTCAAACTAAGACTGCTGTTAACACTTAACTTCTGCCACTAGACATCGCGTGTCCGTATTTTTTGGTCGTTGTGTTTTTAGGTACTTTTATCAGATGAAGCCATCACAGCTACGGCTATTTGTAAAACGTACCCTGTGCCCACCAAGACTAGGACACCAAACTTTATATTCCCAAAATGACGGAACTGTCATCAGTTTGGATTTTTCAAAAATAGATGAGAATGCAAAGTATTTGGTAGTTTTATGTCCCCAATGTTGCCATGCACAATATGGTGTTGTTTCATAGTAATGGAACATTTGTGTTATTATTTATGACTAAGAGTTCCCAATTATCACATTTCCCAGAATAGGCATAACCTTTAATTGATAAATTGCTTGTTATGAATTGTTAAGCTTGACGTGAGTTTCGACTTTGTAGATTCTGTTGACTATTTTCAATGAATGTGGTGGTTATTTTGAATAACTTGCAAGGAGTTATCGCATTACAGTCATTCTATGACTTGGCTAAGTTGTAAACATTCATGTGTTTGACCAGTCGTGCTGGACTTTGACCCACATCTCCCATTTGTGCCAGATGAGGGGACTCGAACATGAGCACAGATCAGAGCACCCACACGAGTCAAACTTAGTTGACTTTAAGGGATACCTCAGCTGGAGTGCGCTTCGAATAGCCAAATGTGAGCAAACTCAAATCTCACTGATTGCACTTTGCTTTCTCATCTAGTAGACCCTGTCAATCAAATTTGAGCATTATTATCTTTAAACAGATAGAGACGAGAATTTCTGATTGCCTGATCATATTTTTAAATAAGCCTTATTGTTGTCTGTACTTTGCAATGCTATTAATGGTATGTTTCATATGTGTGTATTTTATTCACACACACACACACACACACAAACACAAGCAGTCCCATAGAAGAAACTATCAATGTGTAGTCATGTTGTTACTAAATGCTGAGGTCACTGAAGAATACCACATAAAAAAATCTGTTTTACAATAGCAATAAACAGCCCTTGGTGCCAGTAAACCGATTTGTCAATCCAAACCAAATCCAGCCATGCATTGTGTAACCTTGGCATATTTGTGAAGAGCCCTTTAGTTTGTGTGTGTGTGTACAGATTATTGATTTTGTATTCTGAGAGTCTCTCCTCTCAGACTGCAATGTGGTTGCAACAGCTCTCTAATATTCAGTCTTATAGAGCTAATTCCTTTGTCTTTTTCCATACCATGCATCCTTGAATGTCTGAGAGCTTCATTCAGGCATCTTGAAGTAGTACCGGTACTCCTCTTCCATTCTCTTTTCTCTCCATTTCAAATAAGCTTGTGTGTTTTTGTACATAATTTTTTTGACATGACTCTCATGGATTGCTCAGTTTGTAAATCCTCCAGCAGAAATTAACAACAAACTTAATTTTCCAGCTTGGTCGCTATATTGATAGGCAGCATTGACAGTTAATATAAATTGTAGCTTAAAAAAACCCTACATAAGGTGCGGCAGCTTTTATTTTGCCGTGGCGGTCAATTACATGTAGGGGAAACCTTGTGCTGGCGAATAAACCGGATGTTTTGAAGCCACTTTTCTGGCGTTCATTTGACATTTACTGTGACCCCTAGCGGCACGGAGGCTCGAAATGTAAGTATGCTTTCAAGTTAATCATAAATAAAAGGCGAGACACAGCTTGTATCTCAAAATTCTCAAAGGTTGAAGTACTCATACAGTAGGTAGAGAAATCAAATCAAATCAGAGAAAATAAATCTGCGAATGCGAGGTCACAAATGTTAATCTGCCAATAAGAGGGAATTTACTGTAAATTGTTTTTAAAAATCAAAAAATGGTTGAAAAGCTGCATCTTTTTTCTCCTGCTCCACTTTACTCTCTCCGTACATCACAATTCAGCCAAAAGCACCTTAATATTAATTTTAGGCCATATTTCCCAGCCCTAATATCAACAAACTCCAAAAGTTATGCAGAACATACAAAATACCAGTTTCAAACAAACACAATCAACATTGATATGAAGTAGTTAAAGTTTACTAGTAGAGGCCCTTTCACAATCCTGTCACCTGAAGTTCCACAATTAACTTGTGTTTTCTTCCTATGTACGGTAATAATTTTTGAGGTCGGAGGAGTGACAAAAAGCAACTCTAGGTCAAAGTCCAAGTTTGGATTTCATGTACTGATCATCAGATTAATCTCTCATTGCAGAATTATCCGTGCTTGTCCCACATCTTCCTGTCTGCTTTCCAATGTCCCAATCATGACAGGATTAGTAGTTTTAGGGTAAAGTTTGGGTCAATGGCATATTTTTGTATTAGAATGTATTATTTTATTTCTAAATAATGTAAAACATTTATGCTGTATACTACTTTATTCTTTAAAATAAATGTTTTTGAATACAGTTTCACGACATTTAAATAATACATTTTCACATGTTTTGGTAGATGACTCACCCTTTCGCACAAATGAATGCACTATGATCACTTTTAAAACTGATACTTTATTAGTAACACACTTAAAATAAAATACATATTTCTATTTCAGACACACCCAAATTTCACCCAAGTATCCATCATATTAAAGTACCAGTAGAATGGAAAAAGAAGTTGACTTTATGTGCTTAACTGTGTTTCATTGTATTCAATAAACCATATCCAATTGTACTTCCAATCCGCAGAATATGTTAAATTACCATCTAAACCTCACAAAATGCCACAATTTCTGACAGTCATTTTAAATATTCCGCTCCAAATGTCTTCAGGATTTTCCGTAGATTAGGGGTGGGATGATGTCACAGTGGGATCGCTTCTGCACTCTGACCATGTCAGCAGATCAGTCATACTGAAAATATGCAAACAGGCCTACTGAAATGATTTTTTTTAAATTTAAACAGGGATAGCAGATCCATTCTATGTGTCATACTTGATCATTTTGCGATATTGCCATATTTTTGCTGAAAGGATTTAGTAGAGAACATCGACGATAAAGTTTGCAACTTTTGGTCGCTGATAAAAAAAAAGCCTTGCCTGTACCGGAAGTAGTGTGACGTCGCAGGTTGAAGGGCTCCTCACATTTCCCCATTGTTTACACCAGCAGCGAGAGCGATTCGGACCGAGAAAGAAACGATTACCCCATTAATTTGAGCGAGGATGAACGATTTGTGGATGAGGAACGTGAGAGTGAAGGACTAGAGTGCAGTGCAGGACGTATCTTTTTTCGCTCTGACCGTAACTTAGGTAAAAGGGCTCATTGGATTCCACACTTTCTCCTTTTTCTATTGTGGATCACGGATTTGTATTTTAAACCACCTTGGATACTATATCCTCTTGAAAATGAGAGTCGAGAACGCAAAATGGACATTCACAGTGACTTATCTCCACGACAATACATCGGTGAAGCACTTTAGCTACGGAGCTAACGTTATAGCATCGTGCTTAAATGCAGATAGAAACAAAAGAAATACGCCCCTGACTGGAAGGATAGACAGAAGATCAACAATACTACTATCAGGAGACACCGAACCAAACACTGGACCTGTAACTGCACGGTTAATGCTGTGCCGCCTGTTGAAGCCTAGCAATGCTGTTGCTAACGACGCCATTGAAGCTAACTTAGCTACGGGACCTCGTCAGAGCTATGTTAAAAACATTAGCGCTACACCTACGCCAGCCCTCATCTGCTCATCAACACCCGTGCTCACCTGCGTTCCAGTGATCGACGGCGCGACGAAGGACTTCCACCGATCATCGATGCGGTCGGCGGCTAGCGTCGGATAGCGCGTCTGCTATCCATCTCAAAGTCCTCCTGGTTGTGTTGCTGCAGCCAGCCGCTAATACACCGATCCCACCTACAGCTTTCTTCTTTGCAGTCTCCATTGTTCATTAAACAAATTGCAAAAGATTCACCAACACAGATGTCCAGAATACTGTGGAATTTTGCGATGAAAACAGAGCTGTTTGTATTGTGATACAATGTGTCCGAATACTTCCGTTTCAACCATTGACGTTACGCGCAAACGTCATCATACATAGACGTTTTCAACCGGAAGTTCCCCGGGAAACTTAAAATTGCACTTTATAAGTTAACCCGGCCGTATTGGCATGTGTTGCAATGTTAAGATTTCATCATTGATACATAAACTATCAGACTGCATGGTCGGTAGTAATGGGTTTCAGTAGGCCTTTAGAAAGAGATGTGCTGTCTATCATTCACAATCCCTATGTAAGACAAGAACATGTTTTTCTTATTTTTATGCATTCTAAATCGTAAATAATAAAATAAAAAGTCTGCTAACATTCGAGTCAATGGTGGCTCTATATTCAACCCCCCAAGCCCTCTTAATAACCATCCAAAACCCGCCAACAATACTCTATTTAAATATTGTGACCTGAATATTAACCAAATATTAGCGATATTGTTATTATCGCTAATAACAATATTAGCAACAAACAATTTTTTAGCGACACATTGATGACAGAAAGGTAACTCGCTTGTGCTGCAGCATTGAGCCGGCCAGTGTCCTGCTGCTGCTGCTGCATCTGCATTGCGTCTCGGCTTGTGAAAGTTATTCTAGATTGTAAATCATGCCCAGAGATGGAGAAAAAGATACGTCAACCGAAGACGGTGTGTGCAGGCAGTGACTTTCCTTTTAAAATTTTGTGTGGATTATGATTAATATGAATTTCCCCCAGGGATCAATAAAGTACTTTTTATTCTATTTTATTCTATTATTTCTTCATCTAAACAGGAAGATGTGAACATCAGTCACCATCGCTGTGAGAGCAGACATTGTACAGTAAGTGATCGTTTTATTATGTTAGTAGTTTGTATTACTTATTTAGCACTTAGCAATACTGTTATTTGATGCTATAATTATTTACTAAAGCTGGATCTTCTAAAACTTGCATTAACTCCTCATATTAGGACTCAAAAATATAAGACTCTGGATCATAATATTTCCCAAAGTACTTGTTGGCTCTCACAAAGTCTGAATGATTAGCATAGTTGTTATGGGGAAGAGATCTGTGGTTCCCACCTCTATGTCACGGATTACTTGACTGGCTTGCTGATTATCTCTCAAAGTGGCTCAGTAATCTCTGTAAAGTTTATACTATTTTGATTATATCTGTTTACTTGCAAACTTTGAAAGTCTTTTGGTGTTATAAATGATATATATATATGATAATAGCTTCAATATAGAGGCAACTTGTTTTTCCATTCTACTGGTACGTTAAGGTTGATTAAAAAACTTCAGTCACAAATTTTGTTGTCAAATGTCAGGGTGACTCAACTGAAAATGTGGGACTTGTGTTGTGAAGTTTAGCAATAATAGCAGTAAAATGGACGTTGAATCACTTGAAGCAGTGGTCCCCAACCACCGGGCTGCGGCCCAGTACCGGTCCGTGGATCGATTGGTACCGAGCCGCATCAGAAATTATAAAAAGAATAATAACATTTATTTTTTTATTTTTTTATTAAATCAACATAAAAAAACACAAGATACACTTACAATTAGTGCACCAACCCAACAAACCTCCCTCCCCCACTACACTCATTCGCACATTAGGGTTGTTTCTTTCTGTTATTAATATTTCTGGTTCCTACATTATATATCAATGTAGATCAATACAGTCTGCAGGGATACAGTCCGTAAGCACACATGATTGTATTTTTTTATGACAAAATAAAAAATAAATACCACCTGAAAGCGGAGTTAAAAGGTATGGAGATATTTCAAATATTAGCTCATTGCAGGGTACGTGTTGTCAGGTGATAAAACTAGTGTTAAACTGTTTGACTGCTATTTTATCTCAAAACTCTATTTTATATTTAAAAGGGACATGTGTAAATGTGTTGGCAAAAGCTAATACAGGTGGCAAAAACTAAACCTGTTTTGTTTTAAATTAACTGCAAAAAAGTCAGGTGAGGAAACCAGTAAGTCAAGTGGCGCAACTGTGAGAAACATTACTAAAGTGGCGGACATTAGGACCTGGCCTCTCACCCAGTAGGCAAGCAAGTGGGGGCGTGGTTCGTAAAACTTGTTGGACGCGGTTAGGACAGTTAACAATGTATGACTTCTATGTTAGTTTGGAAATAGCAACATGTTTCCTCAAACTGCCACATTGACAACTTCAATACTGAACAGAATATATAATGTCCTCTAAAATTCTATGATTTTAATTTACATTTAGTAAATTAGTTTTATGTAAATATGCTAAGTTAAAGTAAAGTAAGTGATAGTGAATATTAGGTAACATGTTCTTTAAAGCAATAATTATTTAAAGTGAATAAATGGTTGATGAGTAAGATCGATAGTGGTTGGATCTATCCATCCATCCATCTTCTTCCGCTTATCCGAGGTCGGGTCGTGGGGGCAGCAGCCTAAGCAGGGAAGCCCAGACTTCCCTCTCCCCAGCCACTTCGTCCAGCTCTTCCCGAGGGATCCTGAGGCGTTCCCAGGCCAGCCGGGAGACATAGTCTTCCCAATGTGTCCTGGGTCTTCCCCGTGGCCTCCTACCAGTCGGACGTGCCCATAACACCTCCCTAGGGAGGCATTCGGGTATCATCCTGACCAGATGCCCGAACTACCTCATCTGGCTCCTCTCGATGTGGAGGAGCAGCGGCTTTACTTTGAGGTCCTCCCGGATGACTGAGCTTCTCACCCTATCTCTAAGGGAGAGCCCCGCCACCCGGCGGAGGAAACTAATTTCGGCCGCTTGTACCCGTGATCTTGTCCTTTCGGTCATAACCCAAAGCTCATGACCATAGGTGAGGATGGGAACGTAGATCGACCGGTAAATTGAGAGCTTTGCCTTCCGGCTCAGCTCCTTCTTCACCACAACGGATCGATACAGCGTCCGCATTACTGAAGACGCCGCACTGATCCGCCTGTCGACCTCACGATCCACTCTTCCCTCACTCGTGAACAAGACTCCGAGGTACTTGAACTCCTCCACTTAGGGGCAAGATATCCTCCCCAACCCGGAGATGGCACTCCACCCTTTTCCGGGCGAGAACCATGCATTCAATCGGTTGGATTGAATGCATTTATTTATGTTATTATTTCTTTGTCACTAAATATACATTTTCATGTTAAACATATTACTAAATACTTGTCCACTTAGACCAAGCGTCGTGTTGTCCTCGCCTGTATTTCGGGTCCTAAATGGCTGTCAAAAGTGTGCCAACTTGTCTGAATATCTACTCGGACGTATTCTGCCCATGTGAGATGCATGATTTCTGATCTGGAATAAACTTGCACGGAGCAAGGAAGAGAGAAAGCAGCAGCCCACTTACAATTTTGCACACATTTTCATTAATTTAGTAAATGTGGGAATTAATTTAACTGTTTCTTATTCCAAATTAATTGTTTTTTTTAAAGTTGCAAGCGATAAATGCTTATTTAGTGACACACAAATACATTTAAAACTGCATCAATATACATACATTTAAGATGCATAAATACTATTTTTTTAATCGAATCATAGCTCCTGAATCGTAATCGTAATCAAATTGTGAGGTGCCCAAAGATTCCCACCTCTTTTTGGGACAAGCGGAAATGATCACGTTGCCACTATAAATAGTTTGTCTGCGTTAGCGCTTATAATACCAATATCACTAATACTAAATTTCGATGTAGTATTGTTGGTGGTTTTTGAATGGTTATTTATTGGATGCCAATTTTTTATTTTGTTGTATTTTTTTATAATTTGTATTTAAAAAAAGAAAAGTCAATTAAAAAAACTATATAAAGTATTTTTAGTGGCAGCCCTTCTTTTTGACAGTGTATATATACTAGGGCCATGTCGACACATGATTTTAGAGATGGAATATGTAATTTCTTGGTGTTTGCAGGACTGCTTGTCATAGAAGGTGCGTTTGGACAACAATTCTGTTAGGCTCGTTTGGTGTGTTTTTTCTTTTCATCACTTTGTGGTTTTGAGGTAACGTTAGTGCTTTGTTGTATTTTAACACTGTCTTTACTGTTCTTCATGCCGTGTCTTCAAGTGATAGAAAAGAGTAGGCGTCATTAAGTTGCTCGCAACAACTTGTTGGTGACGTTTTGCAGATTACTGTTGTTTGGTCGGTATCTGTCTTTTTTTATTTCTAACCAAAGTCAAATAAAAATATAATTTTTTTTTGGCACCAATTACTCTTTTGGTTTTGTTGGTTTAATGTCGGGGCTCCGTTGACGCCTGTTTACCGTTGTTCACTATACAACTAGCCATGGGGACGGGACGGATAGGTGTCCCTTCCGTTGTGCTTTTATGTCTACGTTAGGATACGATGGACTCTTATTTATCCCACAATGCGTAAATTATGTGGTTGCAGTACAGATTTAAAGTCCACAAAAATATTAAAAGTAGCGCAAACGTCACAAAAGTACCCCCCTCCCCCTTATTGTGCAATGCCAAAGGAGTTCAAAACAAAAGGTTACAAAAAAAACAAGTGTAAACAAGAGGGAAACATTAATGAACACAAAGAAGGACATAAAGGGCCCAGACCTGCAGCAACCAGCTCCCACTTTAGCGGCGCTATTATTATGTACAGCAACTAAAGTAAAATGCAATGAAAAACTAAAAATTAGTAATGAATAATAGATGGATCGATAAATAATAACACAAAAACACAACCTTGGACCCATATACACTTTGGGAGCCTCTGTGCTGTTCCATGCCATCATCTGCTGGGGTGTGGGCAGCACGGTCTGAAACAGGAACAAACCCAATAAAGTGACCAAGACAGCTTACTCCGTCCTAGGCTGCCCACTAGCTGTGGGCGTGGATACGTGAAAATTTGTCGTGGGAGACGGAAGTGTCCGACACATGCCAGTACTCCGTAAAACACACATTGCTGTCCATCCCGCTGTGGAAAGAGCAATCGTCAATGGAGCCAGAACACTGACCGTAAGATTAGGTATCGAAGAAAAAATATACATTGTAGAAAAAGTTGTTTTGGCACCGAAACAAGTTTTGACAACAAATAAATACGAACATTGAAAAAATACAATGTTTTTGGTGGATGTTTTAAATGCCAATATTCATATTTTTGTATACTTTTATTGTTTTTGTGTGTGTCAAAGGTTTTTATGATCGCTCCTCTCTTTTGCGGTTTTGTTTCTTATTTTTTTACGGTTTCAAACTAAAGGCAGTGTTTTAACGTAAGGGGCGGGTGCCTGTAAGTGAGGCTTACACCAAGTTTACCCTGAAGCGGTTTTACTGGATTTGGGCATGCAAGTGAAACACCGTAGAAGAAGAAAGGAGGGCCTATGGCGTCTAAATTAAGTTTAAAAAAGCTTCAAAGGTTTTTATGATCACTTCTCTTTTTTGCCATTTCTTTTTTTTTACGGTTTCAAACTAAAGGCAGTGTTTTAGCGTGGTTGGGGCTTACAACAAGTTTAACCGGAAGCAGTTTTACTGGACTTGGGCATGCAAGTGAAACACCATAGAAGAAGAAAGTAGGACAGAGGGCGTCTAACTTAAGTTTAAAAAAGCTTCAAAACATGAAATATGAAGCAAATATAATTTTTCACATTTGTATGTGTTGCTGTCGTCAGATTCATCTCCTGCTCAGAGAGAAATCTTGTATTTTTAAACATAATACAGTGACCTACTTTTATTACTGTAACTACTTCGTAAAGCACTCTGGTCAACTTTGTTACTTTCACAATTGGTTTTATATATGCTGTTGATTTCAGCACTTAAAAGTTATTAGGATACATTTCTGTTATTTATTAAATGTTTAATATATTACTATGCATACATTCTCTTTACAAAAAAAATGAAATAACTTTAAAGCAATTACTCATATTTATTAGTTATAGTACAGTTTATGGAGGATTTATTATATGACTGTTCAATTTATTAAATAAAATGTAACAAGGCAATCAACCATCACGCCTGAGAAGGAAGTCCAGATGTCCCACAAAGGCAGAGATCGTCTTTGTCTTTCTTGTTGACAACATCACAAATTACTACTCAGATATTATTTTTCAAGATGTTTTAATGTAATTGTTAATAGAAATGTCTCCTCTAAAAGTCCAGCCTATTTTTTTAAATTGCATCTAAATAATCTGTCAGCTGATGTTTTAAAATATGTTGTAGGTTGTACCTTTAAATGTACATGTAAATATTATGTGGAAGATCATTTAGGATATCTGAATGTATTCCCCTATTTTGTATTATTTGCAATTAAGGCAGGAAATTAATCACAATAGCGGTAGTTTCAGCACATTGTTAATTTATACAAGTCAAAATAATACTTGACAATACAAACCAAATACAATAAGACACACAATAAGACATGAGTCCACCTATCCATTGGTAAACATAGAAAGAAAAAGATAGATCAGATGTAAGGTTTTACTTCAAAATGCTAAAAAAAAGTTATGTGCATGAAGTTGTGGCCACAGCCGGGATACGAGGCTCCCTCCGGGGGAAAAAGAGGAAAAAAACGCCGGCAGTCACTCAACATTACGATCGTCGAAGTCTTGTATTTTAACACAAATTGGTTACTCATGTCACACCAAGCTTTACATGTCTGGTGTTAAATGTTTTAAATGAATAAATACAGCTACACTTACATTTTAAAGTCGCTCTTTTTTTCTCCGCATGGAAATGTAACAAAGTATTGTTCCATACAGAGTTTTGCCAAATATCACGGCTATATTGAGACAAAAATGGATAATTCAAAAATACATAATTTCTGTACCGCTTATACTACATCCTCAAAGTATGGCTAGGTTAACACGAATATATCATACGTTTTACACTTGATTTAGACGCCATTGGTCCTCCTTTTTTCTTCTACGTTGTTTTTACAGTCCAGTTAAACTGCTTCCGGATGAACTTGTTATAAGCCCCGAACACAGGCTTAAAACGCCTGCCATTATTTTGAAACCCTGAAAAAAAAGAACCAAAACCGACAAAATAAGAAACAAAACCGTAAAAAAGAGAAGCAATCATAAAAACCTTTGAAACACACAAAAGCAATAAAAGTGTAAAAAAAAATATCAATATAGGCATCGAAAAGATCCACCAAAAATATTGTACTTTTTCATTGTTTGTATTTATTTGTTGTCAAAACTTGTTTCGGTGCCAAAACAACTTTTTCTACAATGTATATTTTTTTCTCTATACCAAATCTTATTGGAAATGTTCTGGCCCCATAATCATCCCCCATGACAACAGATGGTAAACACGGACCAAACCTCCTCTTTCTCTTCTCGCCAGCATCACCACTGGAATTTCCAGTTTCTCCAAGTGGACTCTGGTGTAGGAGAGAGCCAGCAACCGGTGCAAAGAACCGAGCCATGGTCAAAAGGCTCCCCCCAAAACAGATCCAAAAGGTCCCTAAAAAGTATTAAAAGTAGCCCAAAAGTGCCAAAAAGGTTGTAAAAAGCACAGAAACATCAGCTCCGTTGTTGACATCCATACGTGACGTAAAAATGCTAACGCAAAGTAGTAGTGTAGCTGCAGTTACATTAGCTGCAGCTAATTATTGAAATTATGATTATAAACAATAAAGATTTACATTGTACAATATACATGTTTATGTCATAATATGATATACATCAATATATTGCCCTGCACTAGTGTTAGGCAGTGTAGACAAGCTAAAGTAGTAGTTTTTAACTGGTTTGGCTGCAGGACCCGCCATCACCAATTTATGATAAACGGCAACCTAAATTTCCTTAAATATTTTATATTCAGTGAAAAGACAGGGCAGTTTGAATTCGACACAAAGCAAGTTTAATGAACATTTTAGTAACAATATGTTTTTTCCCCACAAACTCCCATTGTTTTACTTGTCTACAAAGGTTGTCTCTTCTGTGCTCACCACTGTTTGGTTTCTACTTGCTAGCACAGCAGTCAAATGGCAGGTTCTCAATAAAGACTACGGTTGAGTTACATTTCAATACCTTTACTTAGAAGCACTATAAAACTGAACATACAGAAATAAAGCATGATAAGACACAACATATTTTTTAATTCTAATTTGTTTTAATTCACATTTAAACAAATGCCCATAGCTCAATGCTAATTTACATTGAAAGCCCACATTCTGGCTGGCGATGTTTGGTAACAATACTTAGACAGGCTGTCTTGTCTAAATGCAAAAATGTGCCAAAACACTTAAATTATTCATATCTTAATTTCAGCTTGGAAAAATAATGTTTTTTTTATACAGAGGTATGGGCTTTTGGGTTGGTTGCGTTTGAATGTATTACTCAGCACTATAGTCTTCAATAAGAATGAACCCATTCTGTACATGTGTTGTAACCACATATTTTAATTTGTATCCTGTCGTCTGCTAAATGTAATGTGTCCGTTAATCATGGGCCTACAGAG
Source organism: Entelurus aequoreus (assembly GCF_033978785.1). Classification (NCBI taxonomy): domain Eukaryota; kingdom Metazoa; phylum Chordata; class Actinopteri; order Syngnathiformes; family Syngnathidae; genus Entelurus; species Entelurus aequoreus. The sequence continues at coordinate 29,859,461 of NC_084738.1, forward strand.
AGAAATGACATGGGCTGTGTGGACATAGCCAACAGCAACATCAGGGTGGTTAGGAAGACCTTCGGTCCTGAATTGGCTAGCGATAAATAGCATTCATGTTTCAAACAAGCAGACTGTCAACTACTTATTAAGTGTCCTTTGGGAAGCTTAAATAGTTTATTTTTCTCCCCGAAATGTTTCTGTTCCCTCTGTTTGAAATCACCATGGCGATGTCCTATTCCAGATTTTGAAGCCTGCTGTAACAGAGACATTTGTGTGCAAACTGAAGTTGTTAGCCATGGGCAGCGAGTATTCAGTGTAATGGCCATGCTGGATCCGTTTAATGAATGATTTGGTCTTGGACTGAGCTCTTCCAGATGGCTGAAATTAAATGCCACGCTGAACATTTTGCCAGTTTGGTGAAGTAGTCAAGCCAAAAGGATGATGAGTATGATAATGATCCTGAAATGCTCTTGAAGAGCCCACAAGATGACTTACTTTTTTGAAAGCACATTTTTGAAAAACTCTATTTATATTTAATTCCTTTCTCCTTTTCCTTGTATCTTCCACAGGTAGCAACCTCACTCAACCAGAGGACTGTGACATTACGTACCCGCCAATCGCCTGGGACAACATATCCCTAATTCTCTCCTGACGCAGGATGGAGCCCCAGGCTTCCCTGGGGCACCTTGGAGCAGAAGGGATGTGTGTGCTGGTCCCCAGTCCACAGAGTGAAGCAGTGACCCATGACATGGAGGAGTTGTCGCTGCAGCCCATCCAGAGACTGCCCCCGCTCAATGAACGCAAAAACGGTGAGGGTACTAATCTATGTTTGCATGCTGGTCCGCAAAGTAGGCAAATATGTTGAAAGACTGTGATTATAATTAATCATGGTCATTCATTTACTTCTTACTTATGTATTGCTTGCAAATGAAAGATTCAGTTAGTAGATTTGAGACTTGACATGTACTCCTGCAGGTTTTTTTGTCCACTGTGCTATCCCAAGATGTTATCTTCAAACTGCATGTCAGTCTTGTGTTGTAGTACAATGTATAGTATTGTTATACATTCTAAAGCTGGCAATACTTGCTGGATAATAGGGTGGGCGATATGACCATACATTTATATTGCAGTCTCCTGCAATGACAATATATCACAATATGTTTGTTATGTAAATGATACTAGAACTATACCAAAACGGGTTACAAAGGCTCCTAATTCGGCTGCTGACGTACGTGGTAACATATTACAGCATTCATGGTTGTATTATTTTCTCAAACCATCATTAATCTATTTGTTAATATCTGGTTACTTTCTGTTGTAACATTGTTCTAGCTACACTTATCTTAAAATGTTTTTAAGCACATATTCTTCTGTATTTTAATAAGTTATTAAGGGACGGCGTGGCTCTGTTGGTAAAGCGGCCATTCCCGCAACGTGAGGGTTCCTGGTTCGATCGATGAATGTGTGTGTGAACGGGTGAATGTGGAAATAGTGTCAAAGCGCTTTGGGTACCTTGAAGGTAGAAAAGTGCTCTACAAGTATAACCCATTTATAATTTACCATTTAGTTTGGCTATTTTACATTAGTTTTGGGTATTTGGCCACTTGCTGTCCTTTTGAAGGTTTTTCATTGTCTCAATGTGTTGAGTTTTTTTCTTGTCCTGATGTGGGATGTCGTTGTGGTTTGTGCAGCCCTTTGAGGGAGACTTAGGGACTAGTGCTAAATGCACAAAAATCTAAGGTGGTGTTATTTTCAAATGGTAAACGACTACCATTGAGCACCCCAAAAATTGTAACTGCTCATAAGGTTGAACTTGAAATGGTCACAAAGTACTTGGGACTTGTCATTGATGAGAACTTGTCTTTTAAAACTTATATGAAAAAACTTGTGGCTAAACTTAAAATTAAATTGGGATTTTTCTTTAGAAACAAGTCCTGTTTTTCCCCACAAGTTGGGAATCGCTTGATTCTGACCAGTTGTATGCCTTTGCTAGATTATGGAGACTTGCTTTTTATGAATGCACCTGACTCTTATTTGAACAAACTGGATACTGTGCCTGACCTTTTATTACTGGTTGTGGCAACCTTGTCCACGATTGCACTTTATGTGCAAAGGTAAACTGTCCATCTTTATCAGATGCAGATTTTCTCGATGGTTGTGTTTTACATATCACGTTTTGGTATGGTTCCCTCTTATTTGTGTTCTTTTATGTCTAGAGACTCCAGTCGCTACAGCTAAAGGTCACAGGACATACTTAAAATGTTTGTTCCTGAAGCCAACACAAATGTTGGAAAACAAGCTTTCAGATATGCTGCTTCATCGTCATGGAAGAACTCACAGAAGTATCTGAGGTTACTTGAGCTAATCACTTTGAGATAGGCCATTTTAAAGGATCGAGAAACTGTTTCTATTGGGCATTGTTCTTGTTTTTAAGTTGTTTTTACTGAAACCGTTAAAACATTGTTTTTATGTCAATATATGCAAGTCATTTTAATTTTATTTGTGGCGTGTGACTGCTGCTGTTTTCTGTTGTTTTCATATTTATTTCTGTAATTTTCTTTGTTTTTGCTGCCCTCTTGGCCAGGTCACTTGGAAAATAAATTTTAATCTAAATGAGTTATTACCTGGTTAAATAAAGGATATTGATTGAAGGGCTACATAAGTAAACTTAGATTGAATCATACTATAGGCTCTGATTGAAATCATTTGGTTTTGCCCTTACATACCTTTTGTGTCCAGTGACTTTTTTACAGTTTGTAAACCATAACACAAAATATATAATTATCGATCTAATTACTGTATCAACAAAAAGTTATACAGTACCTAGTATACAGTACAGGCCAAAAGTTTGGTCACCTTCTCATTCAATGCGTTTTATTTATTTTCATGACTATTTACATTGTAGATTGTCACGGAAGGCATCAAAACTATGAATGAACACATGTGGAGTTATGTACTTAACATAAAAGGGGATATAACTGAAAACATGTTTTATATTCTAGCTTCTTCAAAATAGCCTGATTACTGCTTTGCACACTCTTGGCATTCTCTCGATGAGCTTCAAGAGGTAGTCACCTGAAATGGTTTTCACTTTACAGGTGTGCCTTGTCAGGGTTGATTAGTGGAATGTCTTGCTTTATCAATGGGGTTGGGACCATCAGTTGTGTCGTGAATGAGAAGGTGTGTCCAAACTTTTGGCCTGTACTGTAGGTATACAGTCGATATTTGTATTGGTCCGCCTACCTCTGTTCACATTCAAGAGCTTATCCTCTTACGGCAGACCTGGGCATTCTGCGGCCCGCGGGCCGCATCCGGCCCTTTGTACGTCCCTGTCCAGCCCGTGTGAGGCCAATCATAAATTACAAAATACATTTTAAAAATGATCTATTTCGAGTGTGCAATACAACGGTGCTGCTTTTGTTTTGAAAAGCGTTATTTGTATTACTTGCGTGTGGGCGTATGCTCGTGCGTGATTGTGCGTGAATGTGAACAGCGGCAATCACAAATTACAAAATAAATTTTAAAAAACATCTATGTCGTGCGTGCAATACAACTGTGCTGCTTTTATTTTGAAAAGTGTTATTTATGGGCGTATGTCCGTGTGTAACCTGTGAGTGAAGGTGCACAGCGACAAGTGATGCCCGGTCATCCCCCAGACGCTAAAAAAAGAAAAGTTGATGACAAATGGCGTGTTTTCAACAAGACATGGACTGCCAAGTATTTCTTTACAGAAATTAAAGGTAAAGCTGTGTGCTTAATTTGTGGTACACATGTTACTGTGTTTAAAGAATATAGTGTAACGACCTGCTGAAGTTGATGTTGTGTTCTTGAGTTGCGGAAATGAGGAGTGAGGATGGACGTGCGTGTGGAAGGAACGAGATAAGTTGAGCTGTGTTAGTACAGGTTGCTCAATATAAGTTTAAAAAGAGCGTCAGACTTGGTGTGCACTTCTTCTGGATTTTACAATTGGTGTCAGAAGTAAAACTTTGCGCATACTGCCGCTGCTTGTGTGCGCATACTGCGCTGCTTGTGTGCTCAGCCTGCTACGTTGTCGGGAGGTACGTGCCATGATGTTTCCTGGCAACTTTGTCAAGATTGAACGGGAGGGGAAGGACATTGAGTGGGGACTTAACGTGCCGGCAGCACTGCAGATGTCTGTGTGAATCCCGGACGTGAGCTCGTTGCAAAGAGAGAGAGAGAGGGAGGAATGAGAGAGCCAGCTTCGACAGGTGCAGCGCGCGCTGCTTGGCATGGGGGAATTCCGCCCTCAATGAACACTCCCAGGTTTGATGGCAAGGCGAACTGGGAGGCATTTCATCCCACTTCTGACACCAATTGTAGCGTCCAGAAGAAGTGCACACCAAGTCTGACGCTCTTTTTAAACTTTTATTGAGCAACCTATACTAACACAGCTCAACTTATCTCGATCTTTCCACACGCACGTCTATCCTCACTCCTCGTTTCCGCAACAGCAACGCTTCCACCTTCTTCGCCAATCACCTTACAGGCGTGCTACGTTCACAACAAAGAGGATGCAGGATAAAGTGACAGAAATTGAAATATTTGCATTGTATTATACATCAGGAAGTGTTGTGTAAGAAAGTGTTAAAAATAAAACCATCAAAAGCCATCTGCTTTTATATAAAGATAAGTTAGGTTAAATGCAAATATTATTATTATTATTATTTATCTTACGGTATATCAAAATGTAATTGAAATATTGTCGGTGTGGCCCTCCAGCAGTGCTCGGGTTGCTCATGCGGCCCCCGGTAAAAATTAATTGCCCACCCCTGTCTTACGGTGTGTAGTGTAGCATGTTTAGCTATTCCTCGTCCTCCAGGGAGTTTATTTGTAAGAAACATAGTTAATTTGCTTCGTGGAGGAACGTATAGTGCGTTGTTTGTTTGCTTGTTGCTATCAAATTTCTGGAACGCAGCCCCAATGTGTCATTAACATGCATTATCACAATATAACAATAGTATTGAAACTGTATTTGCAAACTTGTATCATTTATATCTAAAGGTGGGAATCTGTGGGCACCTCAAGATTTGATTACGATTATGATTAAAAATCGATTATTGATGCATCTTTATTTTATGCATATTTATGCAGTTTTAAATTTATTTTTGTTTCTCTAAATAAGCGTTTATCACTTGCAAATTTACAGTGCATTTATAATAAGAAACAGTTAAATTAATCCCCACACGTATTAAAATAATGGAAATGTGTGCAAAACTGGTACATAAGTGCCCTATAATAAAGCAGCTGGTCGGATCTCTGTGAGTTGGCTCGCTGCAATCAGCCAAATTTTAGAACGGTCTGCATTGCTTTATTTACAATAAATAAATCAATTAGCGATTGACGTTTGGTATTCGATTTTATAATCGTTAATGTCCGAATTGCGATGTATCTAAAAAACGATTGTTTCCCCCATCTCTTTATATCGTACATTGCACAACCCTACTGGATAACATCATTAACTTGTCATATATTGTTTTTTTAGGCAGAATGTAATACAACTATTTTTTTCAATACTTGCTCCTGGTAGATTAATGAAAATAACGGTGTTTTTGGATTTAAAGTGTGACTCGTAAAAATGTGGTGGACAATCTGGAAGGAGAGGTTCTGGTGAAAATAGACAGTATGTAAATGAAGCTAACATTTAGTGCCAATAAATACACAAAACTGTACTTTAAATGAATGCAGAGTGTTAATCCTGATAAATGTAAAACAATAGGATAGTATCGAGTTCATGGTAGCTGCAGTAGTTTGCAGAAGAGCCTAGGGAAACGTCTTGGTTGTGGAAATTTGCATGGAATGTCAACTGTAGTAGCCTCCACTCATCATCTAGGCTTGTGTCATTTCCCCTTCTCTGAGAACACACACACACACACACACACATTTCATACTTTCCACCATATATCTCCAGCACTTATCCAACCGCAAAGCCCCGTCTCCCGCATTGGCTTTAACAGGCAGCTGTTAATCTGCCTGCAGTCATCTCGGTGTCTGAGACGTGGATGATCAGGCAAGCGCGAGAACGCTGCTGTCAGCAAAGTAGTAAAACATTTCTGGAAAGTTGTTGTAGTAGAGAATGAGGCTAGTGTTAGTGTAGTCACACAGAGAAGTGATAGTAACGCCATGCATTGGTTAAAGCATGAATATTTGTAATACATTGTAATGGTCATTTGTCGAGTTGTATAAAGTAGTATAAATAACTTGTAACTATTGACCTGTTGCTCATAGCAACCCAGCCTGTTTGCGTCATTGTTCGTCATGTTTGTCAAATTGCACAGCACTTCCCAAGGAACAGGGACAAAGCTGCGTGCCATTCTTGATAGCATTGTTTGTTTTTGTCAGAGTTGAAAGTGGTGAAAGTGAAAGCTTTCACCACCAATCACACAGTAGAAATGTTACCTGTAGCAGATAGTCTCTTTATGTTTAGGAGTGAAAGCTGCAGTTGCTAGGCAAACTGGACGAAAGGTTACAACATTCCTATGTAGATAACTTTAGCATGTTTGTCAGGGTGACACAAGCATGGGAAAGGGGGTATAGGACACCAAAGGCACACCCTCTAGAGATGATCACAGTCACACTTTTTTATTCTGCTAAAAATACATGCCTATTATTGACCAAGGGCTCTTTGAACTACAAAGTACAGCAGATGAAGCTGGGCAGAAAGTCTTTCATTCAAAACTAGACAATATTATATCGGATCCTTTATTTTACTTTGGACTTCCTAGCTTGCAACAAAAACAATGCAAGCTGTTTTAGTTTGGAATTCACAAGCAAATCTTGTGTTGGCATGCCAAACACTAATACTGTACCACTACAAATATAGATCTCGAAATGTTTAGTCCCACCTTAATATTTTGCTTCAGCTATACCGCCACTTTTGATACCTCGAGCTTCGGATATGTGGCTTGTACTTACAGGTGATTGGCTTATGGTTTATGAGGTGAGCTGAACATCAATATTTCAGCAAGGGAAACTAAGTGTAAATAGAATTTAATCTTAGGGAATCTTTGGTATTACATTCAAAGTTCAACACTTATTTCATATGTGTACATCTCCCGTATGTTTATTTGAAGCCCTTTGAAATCAGTTGTTTTACCAATTTTGTGTACATCTTTTAGGTTGTGCTCAACTCATGTTTCTTGCAACTCATTTGTGCCATGTTCCTCCTGCTGCTACTTCAGTTAGTTTTTTACAGATTTCCATATTTTCTTTTCAGTTCTGCAGTTGAGACTTCAGCAAAGACGAACTCGCGAGCAGTTGGTGGATCAAGGCATCATGCCACGTGAGTAACTGCGTTTGTCAGCTGTGCATCACTCACAGTCCAGTGTGTGTGCGGGATGAGCTTTCCTCACACTGGCAAGTCTGGTGATTAGCACAGCTTCTTTATATAGAAATGTTGTTTGGGTAATAAAATGTGTGCACTGAATTTGCGGATATATGTTTGTTTTGCTGTAGCCCTGAAGAGTCCGGCTGCTTTCCATGGGCAGATCCGCAGCTTGGAGAGAGCAAGGGTATGGTGCTAATGCTACGGACTATGAAAAAGTCTCTGGCCCCCATTGTATTTGTTACGGCCGTTAACAAAGTTAACACAAAAATCAATTGTGGAGTGTATTTGTTTGTATTAGTGTAGCAGGCTACTTCCTGGTTTTTCTGGCAGGTGGATTGTTCCTTAAAATCCCCTCATGACTCAACCGTAATACATTGGAACCTCGATTTACTGTACACATTGGTTCTTGAATATGGTGCGTAAATAGAAAAGTTTGCAGATTCCTAATAAGAAACCATGTAAATATGTATAATGGGTTCCACCCAGGTTTCTACACGTTGAACACAATATATAAAGTGATTTACAGTACTGTACATCAAATAAACATAAGGGGTTGATTAATCTTTTTTCTATGTAATACAAAAGTCAAAACAAGTTTGGTTTAAATTGGTTTTGTTCTTCAATGTTTAATGCTAATAATCTAGTATGTCCCCCTTTACTGTGTCAGAAGGAATGCATTGATAAAGGTCATTAAAACAATTAAACTGTTGTCTCTTGAGACTTTTGCTCATTGTATCAAATCAAAAAACAGATTTGACTAGTGTGTGACTTTCCTCAGACAGAGAATTTCCTTAAGCACAAGATCCGCAGTCGTCCAGAGAGAGCAGAACTGGTCAGGATGCACATCTTGCAAGGTAACTGTAGCCATTCCCTTGTCCTTGTGCTAAAATGAACTGTATATCTATGTTTATAAGTTAATTGACATACATTTATGTATGTTCACGTCTTGCATACCAGATAATGATATACATCTCTGATTTCACAAGTGCACCATATCTTTGTAAAATAACTCTCCAATATTAGTCAAACATTCAAGTATACTGGTTTGTAAGCACACCGTGAGATGTTTGGCTCTCCTTCAGAGACTGGAGCCGAGCCGTCACTACAGGCCACTCAGATGAAGCTAAAGAGGGCCCGATTGGCCGACAACTTGAATGAGAAAATCGCCCAGAGACCTGGTCCCATGGAGCTTGTAGAGAAAAACATTATACCTGTGGATTCCAGCCTCAAACACGTCATAATAGGTGAGAGAAGGACTGGTAACACATTTGCATTTCAGTCTTGCAGTTCATTGGCACCACTGCTCATTATGACACTTGTTTTTTTTGTATTACTATTAACAGGACAGGTGAATTATCATAAAGTCTCGGATGAGGACAGTAGTGACGCCCTGTCCCCAGAGCAGCCCGCTAGCCAGGAATCTCAGAGCTCTATCCCCTCACCTGTGGAGGTAAAAGGCCCAGAGGCCCCCACTCCAGCGCCACTTCTTCCTAGCATCTTACTGAAGGTCAGAAAGGGGATAACCAAAGGATGTTGTGTCCTTAAACAGTTCAAAGTTAAGAACACATTTTCTGTGTTGTTCCAATTTTTTAGTCCCCCCCAGCTGCTGTAGAACCCACCACAGACAGAATGAAGGTATTCACTGCGAATGAGCACCCTTCAAGCCGCCCTGCAGTATCTGCTGCTCATCCCGTCACTCCTTCCAAGCCAGGCCCAACACTGGTGAAAGTATGTATGATCATACAACTTCTTATTTTTATCAGAGCGCAAAATAATTTTGGCTTACCTCCCACAACAGCAAAGCCAGCAAAAGACGCCGTCTGAGAAGAGCCGCAAGAAAGGCAAAGAGGCCAAACCCAGAGTGAAAAAGCTCAAGTACCATCAGTATGTTCCACCAGACCAGAAGCAGGAGGCCTGTGAGGCCCAGATGGATTCCTCCTATGCCAGACTTCTAGAGCAGCAGCAGTTGTTCCTCCAACTACAGATCCTCAACCAGCAACAGCAGCACTACAACTATCAGACTATTTTACCTGCCCCGCTCAGGTATGTTAACAACAAATGCTAAATACAAGCGATAACTCATCACACAAGACATAATTAGATCCGACCAGTCTAAAAACTACATAGAACCTCCAAGTTTCTGTTTGATGTTAGTCAAGAAAGATGTAAAATGATTGGTTGAAGGCACGTACGTCTTAGACTATCACTGGCAGTCGAGATGTATACACAGCTGCCTTTAGCATTAGTGTCTAAAAATAGAACAATGGTTGACACAACAGATGTCATTTTTCTTTTTTTTACATGTTTCAATGCTGTAAAATACACTGTTCACCCAGATGACAAATGGTGTTATGTTACTCTCCATAGGCCCGTGACAGATGGCCAGAGTGGCAATCCGAGCACCATCGTTGTTTCTTTGCCCACTGCACCACCACCTCCCACACTGCCTCTGGCACGGCAGAACAACTCCTTATCGAGCCGTAAGCCCGGAGTCTTGCCTCCCAACCTGGAGGAGATGAAGGTATCTGTCTAATGTTTCAACAGAATGTACTTACTGCACACAGTCCTGTCTCACAAAGTACGGCAAAAAACTTTTGAGGTCATTGATTAAAAACGAGAGTGCTTTGCATTGTGTAAATATATTAACCTACACATACACACTACAGTTAAAGTTAAAGTACCAATGATTGTCACACACACACTGGGTGTGGTGAAATTTGTCCTCTGCATTTGACCCATCCCCTTATTCACCCCCTGGGAGGTGAGGGGAGCAGTTAGCAGCAGCAGTGGCCGCGCCCGGGAATCATTTTGGTGATTTAACCCCAATTCCAACCCTTGATGCTGAGTGCCAAGCAGGGAGGTAATGGGTCCCATTTTTATAGTCTTTGGTATGACTTGGCCAGGGTTTGAACTCACAACCTACCGATCTCAGGGCGTACACTCTAACCACAAGGCCACTGAGTAGCAGCCACCTACAAAATGAGTTATACTACCAGTCAAATGTTTTAAAACACCTAATTTATAGCAATGAGTATATATGTTCAAACATTTAATTGGTACCGTATTTTTCGAACTTTAAGGCACACTTAAAATCCTTTCATTTTCTCAAAAATCGACAGTGCGCCTTATATCCCGGTGCGCCTAATTAATTCTAGTTGTGCTTACTGACTCCGAACCAATTTTATTTGGTACATTGTGTAACAACAAATGTGACCAGTAGATGGGAGTCACACATAAGAAATATGTGTGGACTGCAGGTTGACACCTGTTCAATAAATGACGCTAGCAAGTACCCGTAAGTAACTTTGATGTTTCATTGAGAATATACAAACCCCGTTTCCATATGAGTTGGGAAATTCTGTTAGATGTAAATATAAACGGAATACAATGATTTGCAAATCATTTTCAACCCATATTCAGTTGAATATGCTACAAAGACAACATATTTGATGTTCAAACAGTTAAACTTTTTTTTTTTTGCAAATAATCATTAACTTTAGAATTTGACGCCAACAACACGTGACAAAGAAGTTGGGAAAGGTGGCAATAAATACTGATAAAGTTGAGGAATGCTCATCAAACACTTATTTGGAACATCCCACAGGTGAACAGGCAAATTGGGAACAGGTGGGTGCCGTGATTGGGTATAAAAGTAGATTCCATGAAATGCTCAGTCATTCACAAACAAGGATGGGGCGAGGGTCACCACTTTGTCAACAAATGCGTGAGCAAATTGTTGAACAGTTTAAGAAAAACATTTCTCAACCAGCTATTGCAAGGAATTTAGGGATTTCACCATCTACGGTCCGTAATATCATCAAAGGGTTCAGAGAATCTGGAGAAATCACTGCACTAAGGCTGAAACAACGCGTCGACGTAGTCGACGTCATCGGTTATGTAAATACGTCGACGCCGTTTTTGTGCGTCGACGCGTCGCATAATTACGTCACACTACCGTCATGGCGGAGCGCAAAGCAGACTGTGCGAGCGAGGGGAAAAACGCACGCCAAAAGTCGTCAAAAGTGTGGGAGTATTTCAATACACAGCCTAATAATGTTGTTGTATGCACACTGTGTCGAGCGGAAATGTCCTATCATAGCAGCACAACGGCTATGAACGAACATTTGAAAAGAAAACCATCAACCATCAACTTGTCAATCGTCCGCGTTAGCATACGTTGTTATCATTACACAAAAACATGAATGTGTCATTTGTATCTGCTAGGGGTGTAACGGTATGTGTTTTGTATTGAACCGTTTCGGTACGGGGATTTCGGTTCGGTACGGGGGTGTACCGAACGAGTTTCTAAGCTAAAGCTAACTTTAGCTGCTAAAGTCTTAACAAGTTGCTTTGCTCCTCTGCCTCTGTCTCAGCATGCAGCATTGTCCCACCCATACAACCATCTGATTGGTACACACGCAGCATTGTCCCACCCACACTACCATCTGATTGGTACACACGAAGCATTATCAGCCAATCAGCAGTGCGTATTCATAGCGCATGTAGTCAGCGCTTCAGCGTCGAGCAGATAGGTGTTTAGCAGGTGAGCATCAGGCAGCGGACTCTCCCCAAATGATAATAAACACCTCCCAGTCAACTACTAGTAACATCACTATGAGCCCGTTGACCTACTAGAAACTTAAACTGCAGCTCAACTCGCTCGCAGTCCTGGTTTGAGGTGAAGGCTAATTACCTCTCAGTTCCAGCCACATCGACCCCTTCTGAGCGCCTATTTTCAGCTGCTGGGAATATTGTAAACAAGAAAAGAAGCAAAGCAAGTAGACATGCTAACCTTTCTTCATTACAACTGTTAGTCACTCACTGGAATGAGTAGAATTGGTTATTGTGTACTGTGTTGGACTGGATGTTTATTTTGCACATTTCAAAAGCAATACTTAATGTTTACAGTGCTCCAGAATATTTAGATTGGCACTTTTTTGTATTGGATGTTTATCTTTATTTTTGCACATTTTAGCAAATAAGCAATACTTTCACTTTTGTTGAAATGTTTACACTGTTGTTACAGAATATTTCGTTTTGCACTTTTTTGTATTGGATGTTTATCTTTATTTTTGCACATTTTAAAGCAAAATAAGCAATACTTTTACTTTTTAAATGCTTATACTATTGCAGAATATTAAGATTTGCACTGGATGTTTACTTTTATATTTGCACATTAAAAAGAAAATAAGCTACTTTTAATTTTGTTAAAAGTTTTAAATGTTTACATTGTTACAGAATATTTTGTCATGTTGTTGTCAATGTTGACTGAGTGGCCATACTTTTTTTTTGTAAATAAAAGCCATGCCTTTTGAAAAAACTGGCCTACTTTTATTTTTTCATCTTCATTTTAAATAAAATAAAATAAAAAATAATCGGTAAAAGGAAAAATAATCTATAGATGAATCGAAAAAATAATATATAGATTAACCGATTAATCGAAAAAATAATCTATAGATTAATCGATAGAAAAATAATCGTTAGCTGCAGCCTTACACTGCACGTAAGCAGCTAAACCCGTGACCATCGATCTCTTAGGCTGTACTGCATCAACAAGCGACATCAGTGTGTAAAGGATATCACCACATGGGCTCAGGAACACTTCAGAAACCCACTGTCAGTAACTACAGTTGGTCGCTACATCTGTAAGTGCAAGTTAAAACTCTCCTATGCAAGGCAAAAACCGTTTATCAACAACAACCAGAAACGCCGTCGGCTTCGCTGGGCCTGAGCTCATCTAAGATGGACTGATACAAAGTGGAAAAGTGTTCTGTGGTCTGACGAGTCCACATTTCAAATTGTTTTTGGAAACTGTGGACGTCGTGTCCTCCGGACCAAAGAGGAAAAGAGCCATCCGGATTGTTATAGGCGCAAAGTTGAAAAGCCAGCATCTGTGATAGTATGGGGGTGTATTAGTGCCCAAGACATGGGTAACTTACATCTGTGAAGGCGCCATTAATGCTGAATGGTATATACAGGTTTTGGAGCAACATATGTTGCCATCCAAGCAACGTTACCACGGACGCCCCTGTTTATTTCAGCAAGACAATGCCAAGCCACATGTTACATCAACGTGGCTTCATAGTAAAAGAGTGCGGGTACTAGACTGGCCTGCCTGTAGTCCAGACCTGTCTCCCATTGAAAATGTGTGGCGCATTATGAAGCCTAAAATACCACAACGGAGACCCCCGGATTGTTGAACAACTTAAGCTGTACATCAAGCAAGAATGGGAAATAATTCTACCTGAGAAGCTTAAAAAATGTGTCTCCTCAGTTCCCAAACGTTTACTGAGTGTTGTTAAAAGGAAAGGCCATGTAACACAGTGGTAAACATGCCCGTTCCCAACTACTTTGGCACGTGTTGCAGCCATGAAATTCTAAGTTAATTATTATTTGCAAAAAAAAATAAAGTTTATGAGTTTGAACATCAAATATCTTGTCTTTGTAGTGCATTCAATTGAATATGGGTTGAAAAGGATTTGCAAATCATTGTATTCCGTTTATATTTACATCTAACACAATATACCAACTCATATGGAAACGGGGTTTGTAAAACATTACACATGGCGCTCAAAAATCTGTCAAAATGTTTTAGTACAACTTTACACGTGGCCTGTGTAAATTAAATGTTAAACAGGCCACGTAACTTCCTGGCAGTAAACCTGCAAGAAAACTGCTGTTCTCAGGTTTCTCTGTTTTCTCTGTTTACATTTTCACACTTTACAGTATTTCTTTACACTTTGTTCAGCATTTCGTACATTTTCCTTATTTTTGCAACTCACTTTAAATAGTTATTAAGTGTTTATTGATTTTAGAATTGTGTTTAGATTTGAGTATTTAAGTGTTTTCCATGGTTGTATTAACATTTCCTTTCCTTTTCTGCCATATCGGCCATCCTTAGTGTTTAATAACATCATGATTATTTTCCAGGTTGCTGAGCTGAAGCTGGAGCTGAAGCTGCGTGGCCTCCCTGTGTCAGGAACTAAAATGGATCTGATCGAAAGACTAAAGCCCTTCCAGGATAGTCCTAGCTCGCCTGCTCTGACCACTATTCCCTCACCTGCCACCACCACTCTCACCGCCATTCCCATGGAGATCGTCACCACCAATACCAGACCTGCTGCCACCCATCCACTCCAGCAAGTGGCCACTGAGATTATAAACTCCACGCCTCCTGTCTCGCCCCCGACTCCCAAGGGTCTTTTCAGCTTCCGGCAGGATGTAGGCCTGTCAGACGCGAATTGTGAGCCATCAGGGCCCAAACTTCTCCCTCCCTTGCCTGTCCCAGAAAAGGACAGGAAGCTCCATGAGAAGGAGCAGCAGATTGAAGAGCTAATGCGGAAGCTTGAGCACGAGCAGAAGTTGGTGGAGGAGCTGAAGATGCAGCTGGAGGTAGAGAAGAGGACTCAGAGCAGCACTGACTCTCCATTTGTAGTATCAAGTTCTATGAGCCCTGTTTCAACAGTCCTCAACACAAACACTGTAAAACTGGAGCAACCGAACTTGTCAAACTGTTCTCCACCTTCCTTTCCTAATTCTCTTTTGGGCTCCCAGACTCTTACTAACCCGCTGCAAAATGTGGTGAAGTTGGAGGACATGACTGTGTGTTCTGGCAAACCTGTCCAACTTCCGCCTCAAACGCAGATCCTCACGCATACTCAAGGCCAAGTTAGCAGCAGCCCACAGCCTCTCCAGGGAAGTCCCAAACTCAACAACCAGCTGCAAACCCAATCCGCCGCCCCCAACCTGCAGCAGTTCTTCATCAGCCATTCTGGCGGGGTGTCCCAGATGCTTGGTCAACCTCAGACTCTGCTAACCACAACTGGTCAGGCTGGAACTCAGATTCTGCTCCCTGTCTCACTACCCAACAACACAACCGCCATCCAGCTGCCGAGCACCACGGTCAGCCTACAGGTACAATGCAGGACACATCTTCGTAGCTCACCTTGGAACAGTTTGGATTGTTTTACCCTGATCTGGCTTGTGTGTGTTTGGTGGTTTGATTGCTAGCCAAATTTTCTTAGTAGAATGTAGACTAGTCTAAAAAAAAGTCATGAATCATAAAAAATGGCTTGGTGGAAATAGGACCATAACCTGTTTTGGTAGTTTGTTTATTCAACTTGTAAGCAACTCTTTGTATTTAATTTGCTTTCCTGCATCTCGGCCTGTCCTTCAGGCAACTGTCTCAAATCCAGGCCGAGTCCAGGCCTCCATTCCTCAGCTGCAGACCACCAAGATGGAGACATCCCCCAGTCAGCAGTTAGTCAACCACAACTCATTGCTGCAGGTTAGCCATGCCACACGAGATGTCATGATATTACAGCACAATATCAATATCTTTCATGTGAAAAGTGTTGATTCAGTGATAATAGGTGTTTGTTGTAATGCTCTTGTTCTTAATGTTTGCAGACTTTAACAATGTGCACTAACACCATGGACACAAAGAACCACACAAGACCTGAGATAAATCCCCAGTGTTTCTTGAGGAGCTCCCCGGATAGCAGAGCCTCTCTTCGGCCATCGCCCAGTCACATCTCCAATGGGCCCCTCAATAAGGTATTAACTTTTATTTGCCCTCCTATTCTGACTCATAGTGTTGCACAATATACAATATAAATGATATAATTAGCAGATGATAGAGCTTTTAATACTATCGTTTTGTCGTTATATAATGCATGTTGATGACACATTCTTGCTGTGTCTCGTAAATGCTCGCGGTTAACAATACAAATATCGACAGTAACGATAGCAAGTATAGTATCGGTATATGGTCGATACTACAGTGGTAAGATCGATATTTTATATTATCAAAACATCTTTTGTCGTTATGGTTATTGTTTACAAACTGAGGAAATACATGGAGGACTTTAGGGGCAAAAGACAAAAGTGTGAAGTGAAGTGAAGTGAATTATATTTATATAGCGCTTTTCTCAAGTGACTCAAAGCGCTTTACATTGTGAAACCCAATATCTAAGTTACATTTTTAAACCAGTGTGGGTGGCACTGGGAGCAGGTGGGTAAAGTGTCTTGCCCAAGGACACAGCGGCAGTGACTAGGATGGCAGAAGCGGGTATCGAACCTGGAACCCTCAAGTTGCTGGCACGGCCACTCTACCAACCGAGCTATACCGCCCCACATTAAAACATTGAAATCAGAGCCCACATACAGTAGTAAGAAATAATTTAACAATATAATTAATATTGTTACACTGCATCCTGTGTTTTTGTCTGATTATAATTGTCCTCAAAAATTAAATCATTCAATATCCTTGAAAAATTGAAGTAACAGTATCAGCATTGGTATGACCAATACTGCCCCTGTAAATACTTGGTATTGGATCACATTTGCAGTATTGTCCTAAACTAATGTAAATTATCCAAACAACAGAATAATGAGTGTTTATTGTATTTTAACAGAAGTGTAGATAGAACCTTGTTACAACAGAAAGTAACCAGATATTAACAGTACATGAACAAGTATATTAACAATTGTTTTGAGAAAATAATATAACAGGAAATTACTCAATATGCTGCTGCATATGTCAGCAGCCATATTAGGATCCTTTGTAACCCTTTCAAAATGTTTCTATTATCATTTATATACCACATAATTAGGGATGTTCCGATCAGGAATTTATTCTGTCGATTTCGATACTGATCACCATGATTGAGGTGATGCTTCCACTTATTTGTGGTGAGTGCTTTAGACATTGCAACAATAAACACATCTCTTGTACTGTTGAAGCAAAATTAAGCCAATAGTACACAATAACTAAACAAAAGTAAAAACTATATACGACTCATTGTAATCCTTTGGTTTTTGCCCTCGAAGTCTTCCTGTGTCCAGGAAGTTTGTAAACATTAATAAGAACAACATTGAGAAGAGAACACATGTATCTAATTACTTTTGTATCATTATATACTGTTACTATTCTTGGTATCGACACCACCAATTTATGGATTGATTTGCCCTCCTCTTACATGTCGTGTACTGACTGTGACGATGCTGACACACTAACAGTTGTCATTTTATCCTCTCTCTGCACTCTTATTAATCAACTGTCCTGTTAATATCTGTCTACTTTCTGCCATAACGAGGTGCCATCTACACTAATTCTTAAACTTCACTAAACACTTTTTTCTTAATGTTGAACAAAGCTGGCTTAGTGGTTAACTTACCTATTAGCATGCCTGTTCATGGCTTGTTCTCGGTGTGTAACATGTTTAGCCTTGTCCTCCAGTGATAATCGTACTTGATACTGATACTTAAGATACAAAGAAATGCAGTTTATTTGCCATAATGGAGTTGATTATTTGTAACTTAGAGGAGCGGCTCAAC
Source organism: Entelurus aequoreus (assembly GCF_033978785.1). Taxonomy (NCBI): domain Eukaryota; kingdom Metazoa; phylum Chordata; class Actinopteri; order Syngnathiformes; family Syngnathidae; genus Entelurus; species Entelurus aequoreus. The sequence continues at coordinate 29,877,126 of NC_084738.1, forward strand.
ACTGTATGGGGACAAATAATTAGCTGCTGACCAAAAAGAAATAGTGTCAGTCAACGGGATCAGTGTTTGTGATCGGCATTAAAAGGAATTAATCAGCACATCCCTACAAATAATATTTTGAGATTGTTATCGAAGACTGCGTTATATATTGTGATACAAATTTTAGGCCATTTCGCCCATCAGTATTAATCATCCTCACCCTTGTTTATGTATAATTTGATATTCATGTGCTGTGTTAAATATGGACTGGAGCATAATGACAATTGTTTGACATTGTTCACACTGCAGGGTAGTATGTCCAATTTAGATTGTATGTCAAGTCCAATCTTGTGATTGTTCACATTACAAAATGTAATTGATGTCTAATGTGAACACAATCTGACCCGCATGCAGACATGACATCATGTCGGAAGTAAACATGGCTCCAAGGTCTAAGTATTTGTGGCAATTTTTAAGGATTTTGTGCAATCAAAGTCAACATTTTCTGAACTGAATTATTGCACATAGAAGATTAAGAAGGAAGAGGGAGAGCATTTTGGCTCTCACACTTTGTGGGACATTTGCTTCGATGTCTGCTCCGAAGAGCGTGTGGAGGAGCAGTCGCAGCCACGGGAGTGGTGGAACATTGACACGAGTTCCGAAAATATTATTTTCACCTGTTTTCTGCTCATTTTTCAACTATTTATTTTGTAACCGTCTATTTTGGCAAATAATTCTGATGCTTATTGCTATTTCATGATATATTAGGCCGGATGAGCGCGACCAAAGCGTTCAGACTGCAGTCGCATCAAACTATCAGATTTATATCCCCATACGAAAGAGGCCTAAGTCAGATTTGAAAAAAATGGAATTGCTCTGTTTACATTGACATGGAAAGATCCGATAGAGGTCACATATGGACTGACCTGCAGTGTGAACAGAACCTTGGTCCCCCTTTTGCTATTGTAAAGTCGCCTTTGGTTTCATGAAAAGCTCTTTACAAATATTTAACATGAAATATTTATTTACCCTATGCTTAAGTTTGTGTTTTTTTCCCCTCCAGTCTTCCTCTGCAACCCAGCCCAACTTGATCCTGCAGCCTGCATCATTGCTTTCTCAGCTTCCCAAGACAAAAGAACCTCCTCGATATGAGGACGCTGTCAAACAGAGCCGCAACATGCACGTCAACAACGTTTCACAGGTTAGAAACCCTACACACACACACGCACGCACACACACACACACACAGCCAGCACATGGCATGAACGTTTGTTTAATGCCACAACCACTAGGGGGTGATAGCATGCAAGGGAAGTGAACATACTTCTAAGATGGTGCCAAGTATCAAAATTCATGAGTGTTAGGATGAAATCTACAACATTATCTAAAATGCTAGCATGCTAACATAGGATGAGTTAGCATTGATTGATTGATTGAAAGTTTTATTAGTAGGTTGCACAGTAAAGTACATATTCCGTACAATTGACCACTAAATGGTAACACCCGAATAAGTTTTTCAACTTGTTTAAGTCGGGGTCCACATAAATCAATTCATGGTACAAATATATATTATCAGCATAATATAGTCATCCCACAAGTTAATCATCAGAGTATATACATTGAATTATTTACATTATTTACAATTCGGGGGGTGGGATGTAGAAGGGGGCGGGGGGGGAGGGGTTGATATCAGCACTTCAGTCATCAACAATTGCATCATCAGAGAAATGGACATTGAAACAGTATAGGTCTGACTTGGTAGGATAGCATAAGAACGAGTATATACGTTTGATTATTTACAATCCGGGGAGGTGGGATGTGGAGGGGGGAGGGTGTTAGTCAAGGGTTGAAGTTGTCTGGAAGTGTTCTTTTAGTGCAGTTTTGAAGGAGGATAGAGATGCCCTTTCTTTTACACCTGTTGGGAGTGCATTCCATATAATAATAAAGGATTAGATTGATGTGGCATAGAAGGAGAATGAGTTAAGACCTTTGTTACATCGGAATCTGGGTTTAACGTGGTTTGTGGAGCTCCCCCTGGTGTTGTGGTTATGGCGGACATTTACGTTAAGAAGTAGTTTGACATGTACTTCGGTATCAGGGAGGTGTAGCGGATTTTATAGACTAGGCTCAGTGCAAGTTGTTTTACTCTGTCCTCCACCCTGAGCCAGCCCACTTTGGAGAAGTGGGTAGGAGAGAGGTGTGATCTGGGGTGGAGGTCTGAAAGTAACCTGACTAGCTTGTTCTGGGATGTTTGGAGTCTATATTTAAGGGTTTTGGAGGTGCTAGGGTACCAGGAGGTGCATGCGTAATCGAAAAAGGGTTGAATGAGAGTTCCCGCTAGAATCTTCATGGTGCTTTTGTTGACCAGAGAGGAGATTCTGTAGAGAAATCTCGTTCGTTGGTTGACCTTTTTGATTACCTTGGTTGCCATTTTATCACAGGAAAGATTAGCCTCTAGAATGGAACCTAGGTAGGTGACCTCATTTTTCCTGGTGATAACAACTTTTATAGTGAAATCATTGACTTTCTTAAGGTTGATTTGGGACCCAAATAGGATGGATTCCGTTTTACCCAAGTGTATGGATAGTTTATTGTCAGCGAGCCAGGTGCAAATACTACGGAGTTCAGCACTGAGGATTTTCTCCACCTGTGACTTGTCCTTGCCGGATACCAGCAGGGCCGAATCATCCCCAAACAAGAACAATTCACAGTCGCATGCTGATGACATGTCATTAACATATATTAGGAACAGTAAAGGCCCCAATATACTGCCTTGGGGGAGTATATTGGTGCGGGGTGAAACATCCACAATTTGCTAAAATGCTAGCATAAGCATAGAAACATTAGCATGCTAACATTGGGAGAAGTTAACATACTTCTAAGATGGCGGCAAGTATCAAAATCCATAATTGTTCAGGTGAAACATTCAAAATTAGCTCAAAAGCTAGCATATAATGTTATAATGCTAACATAGGTGAAGTGAACATACTTCCAAGATGGCGCCAAGTATCAAAATCTGTGATTTTTAGTGGGGCCACATGATCATGACATGGACTTTTGTCAAGATTTGAATATTTTTTTTATTTTATTTAAATAAGTCACTTATAAAAGACAAAGTTATACAAGTTCAAATGTTGCTGTCAAAGTTGAATAATTAGGTTGTTTGAATCAAGTTAGAAACGTGTAGCACAACCTACACCCCCTTGCAACAAGGCAAAATGGTTAATTCCTTCCAATAACATGGAACTATTCTTTACTGTTCAATCAACACAGACGTCATCATGTCTTCAAAAGTAGGGGTAGAAGGCAAACTATGAAAAATCAGTTTATGGTAGCAGAGGACGGTTATTTTAAAGTCTCACTTTTGCATCTCACTGCACATGGGGCGGTATAACTAGGTTGGTAGAGTGGTTGTGCCAGCAACTTGAGGGTTCCAGGTTCGATCCCCGCTTCCGCCATCCTAGTCACTGCCGTTGTGTCCTTGGGCAAGACACTTTATCCACGCCTGCTCCCAGTGCCACCCACACTGGTTTAAATGTAACTTGGGTATTGGGTTTCACTATGTAAAGCGCTTTGAGTCACTAGAGAAAAAGCGCTAAATAAATATAATTCAATTCACTTCACTTCACATAATTGTGGAGCGTTCAAGGAACCTTGATTAAAGTTTGAAACAGGTGTCACTAGTTTTTAAAGAGAAAGGGGCTTAACTCTTAGTATTTATAGTAATAATCATGATGATGATATTATTGTGATCATTATTATCCACTAAATGATTCAGCTAACCTCTGTGGCGTAAAGACGAATTTGACATATTTGTCATATTATTTTTACGTGAATCATGCCAGGTTGTATGATTATGAAAATTCCCATTCTGGGTACTTAGTAATGCATTTGTTGGCACTATTTTGTGGGGGAAAAACAACTTAAAAAAGCAAACAACAGATAATTTAGGGGTAATTTGTTGTGTTTCAACTAAATTAAGTCAATCATTTTTTTTTTATTACCGTCTGTATGCGGGGTGGTGATGTTAGGTCTGGGCTCCATTCCGGCATCTAATAATAATAGTTCAAATAATAATTATAAGTGATATTAAAGACCAAAAAGTGACCACATCCCACCTTGGATTGTAAATCAAGTCTTGTCAGTACAACCAGATGTCTTTGCAGGTTGCCACAGCAACCAGTCAGCAAATGGATGACTTGTTTGACATCCTCATACAGAGTGGAGGTAAGAACTGCTTCTGCAGAAAGATAGAGTTCATATAAATACATATAATAACATTTTTATTTGATCCACTTCAGAAATGACTCCGTTTATCCCACATGATTGTCTGACTAAGAGCCACCCGGTCACAGCCAGCGTCAGCACGCTTCCCCTCAACAGCGCCCTCTACAGGTCCCCGCCACACATCCAGTTGGCCCCTCCCCCCACGCTGAGTCCCGCCATGGACCCCGGCCTGGCCAACCTCTCCTCGCTGGCCACCGACAACCAGCTGGAGGCCTTCCTGGAGAGGACGCTGGCCGACACGCCGTCAGCATCAGACCCGCGCACGCAGGGCCTGATGGAGGAGCTGCAGGCGCAGCTGATGGACCAGCATCCCTACTCGCCCATGGACACGTCCGACCTGTCCTTCTGCGACTCCTCCTCCTCGCCGCCGTCCTCGCTCAACATGGCTTTGTCCGACCCGGCGCTGGACAACATGGAGTGGTTGGACCTCACCATGCCTCCGGGCCCGGGTGGGATCCCTGCGGACTTCCTGGACTCGCACGACATGCAGCTGCACTGGGAATGACGCGCCGCCGCAAGATGGAGAAGAGCACTGATGCGTCGGTAACAGTCCAAATACAACCACGTGAAACTACACGCAGGAGTTTGCACAGCTGTCAAAAAATGATGATGTCATCACTTCGGTGGCTAAAAACAAAAAAAAGGTTTGAAATGGATTGTCTAGAAAAGCCAGGAAGAGGCGGAGCCAATTGGACTTGAGTAGCATGGACTATCTGTACATATGAAGAACATGGTTCATAAACATCATGATCCTGCCATATTGTGACCCGTGTGCACATCCTGCATGTTTGCTGACTCATCAACTCGTTACGACGCTGAGGAACAAACATCCACAAAAACTATCTTGGAAAGGAACACAGGTGAGAGTTATGCACTACAGAGGCGTGACCAGGCCTCCACTTTGATGACATCACAGATTTGTCCACAAGTCTCTCTTTTATGAATGTATTCTGTCAGGTGAGGGAACTCTGGTAATCACGGCAGCTTTGTGACTGTGCAAAGGGAACAAATGTAGACCTCACATTTTGGGTCCATCCATAGCCAACTGTCCTGCGTGCGTGCGTGCGTGCGTGCGTGTGTTCTTGTATTTCTGCCATTCTTGAGACATCAACAAGGAAAAGTACCTTCCATATGAGGACCGGTGAACAAGTTAGGACATAAATCATGATCCCAATACGGAAAACCATTGCATCTAATAGAGAATGTCTCATTTGCACCCCTGGTGATGAAATATATCAAAATTAGGGTGGTCCCAAAAAGGAGGGATTTTTCAAATTGACTGTGTGTCGGTTTTAAAAGTGCTTTCCCTCTGGTCAACATATGAAATAACAAGTGTGTGTAAGAAATTGAAATGCGCCCCCTTTTGGCCCAAAATGAATACAAAAATAAAAAATAAATATGTATATAGAGACATACTGTAATAACAAAGTAAATAATAAAGATTAAAAACCAATTACAAACAAAAAATTCCCCCCAAAAATTAACTAAAAGCTTACCTTTTTAATATTTGGCATAGTATGTATATATTATTAAAGGCCTACTGAAATGAAAATGTTCTTATTTAAACGAGGATAGCAGATCCATTCTATGTGTCATACTTGATCATTTCGCGATATTGCCATATTTTTGCTGAAAGGATTTAGTAGAGAACATCGACGATGAAGTTGGCAACTTTTGGTCGCTGATAAAAAAAAGCCTTGCCTGTACCGGAAGTATCGTGACGTCACAGGTTGTGGAGCTCCTCACATCTGCACATTGTTTACAATCATGGCCACAAGCAGCGAGAGCGATTCGGATCGAGAAAGCGACGATTTCCCCATTAAATTGAGCGAGGATGAAAGATTCGTGGATGAAGAAAGTGAGAGTGAAGGACTAGAGGGCAGTGGAAGCGATTCAGATAGGGAAAATGCTGTGAGAGGCGGTTGGGACCTGATATTCAGCTGGGAATGACTAAAACAGTAAATAAACACAAGACATATATATACTCTATTAGCCACAACACAACCAGGCTTATATTTAATATGCCACAAAATAATACCGCATAACAAACACCTCCCCCCCCCCGTCCATATAACCCGCCAATACAAATCAAACACCCGCACAACACACTCAATCCCACAGCCCAAAGTACCGTTCACCTCCGCAAAGTTCATACAGCACATATATTTCCCCAAAGTTACGTACGTGACATGCACATAGCGGCACGCACGTACGGGCAAGCGATCAAATGTTTGGAAGCCGCAGTTGCGTACTCACGGTACAGCGTATCCAACTCAAAGTCCTCCTGGTAAGAGTCTCTGTTCTCCCAGTTCCCCACAGGCCAATGGTAAAGCTTGACTGTCATTGTTCGGAAATGTAAACAATGAAACACTGGCTACGACGTAGCCGCTATGTGTTTGTGTTGCTGCAGCCGGCCGCTAATACACCGCTTCCCACCTACAGCTTTCTTTGTTGCAGTCTTCATTGTTCATTAAACAAATTGCAAAAGATTCACCAACACAGATGTCCAGAATACTGTGGAATTTTGCGATGAAAACAGACGACTTAATAGCTGGCCACAATGGTGTCCCAAAATGTCAGCTACAATCCGTGCCGTCACGCGCAAACGTCATCATACCGAGACGTTTTCAGCAGGATATTTCACGGGAAATTTAAAATTGCACTTTACTAATCTAACCCGGCCGTATTGGCATGTGTTGCAATGTTAAGATTTCATCATTGATATATAAACTCTCAGACTGCGTGGTCGGTAGTAGTGGGTTTCAGTAGGCCTTTAATGTTGTAAATACACATTTTTTATATATCTAGAAAGGGTGGTCCTAAAGAGGTAGGCATTTTTCAGAGGTCTCAAGAAGGTAACAAACACAAGAGTGTGGGTGGGTGGGTGTGTGTGTGTGTGGGTGTGGGTGTGTGTGTGTGTCATCAATGAAGTAATTAGAATAGAGTCAGAGTAAAAAAAACTAGCCTAATTGGACTTTTGTAGCAATGTTTCCATAGTTAGAATTGAAATAGTCAGTTCCAGGGTCAAACTGTCGCCATCACTAAAAATTCAGGCATTTTAACATCATAACACAGGTGTGGAAGTGCATGGTGCTGTCTTACCTGGTCGTGAAAGTGTAAAAAGAAGTTCACGGCTGTGTTGTAAAACTTCAAAACAACCCAGGAGTACTCATGTTCACTCTGGTGAGAGCAGAAATAATCACAGAGTTGTGTTGATTGTAGGTGGAAGTGATGGATCATCATGTTTAAAAGTCTACCCCAGCTGACTTAGGGACAGCCAATCACAAGGCGCCTATAAACTAACAGACTTTTGTTTCCAAATATATTTTTGGATGTGGTAGAAAGCAGGAGTGAACCCACACAAGCCTGCGAGGCGCATGTGCTTCCCACTCATCCACCGTTATGTCTTTTGAGGAGTCTACTAAAAGGAGCGCAATACTGGCTGCAACCAGCAGGAGGCGCTGTTGCTCCAATATAATATATTTAATAATCTAACGTCCTGTGCGTTTTAAGTCGTGCGGAAAAATCTCACTTTTAGACATTTATAAATTAATCTAATTGTTCTTTTACAACAGATTCAGCCATGTTGTACTGACTATTGATTGATTGAGACTTGTATTAGTAGATTGCACAGTACAGTACATATTCTGTACAATTGACCACTATGGTAACACCCCAATATGTTTTTCAACTTGTTTAAGTCGGGGTCCACGTTAATGGTAAACCAGGGCAGATAAGAGTACGCCACATAACTGTTCTAAAATAAGAAGGATTGTTGAAGTTGTGTGGGAGTGTCACCAGCAGCTTTACGTCGTCTTTGTGTCACCTTGTCCGTGCAGTGTTCACTTCCTCCTGCAGCAACGTGTTGTTACCCCCGGTGGCCGCAAGAGGGCGCCATCACTGCTTTAGTTCTCCACACACAACTTTGCATAGATGTGATTCCATGTGGAGCCTTTTGTCACTTGAGCCAACATTACTAATGAGTTATGTTTTTTTACATTTGATGTTCGCCTTTAAGGGTGTCAAATTGAATGTTTTATGGACAAAACAAGGCATTGGACTTTATTATCACTTTTTTCAGGTTGATTTATTATGATTATTATTTTTCTTACTACTACTTTGGTTTGCATTTTTCTTGTTCAACTGATATATTTGTCATATCGGCCCTCGGTGATCGGAGCCCGACTGGCCAGTGAAGGTCAGCTCGTACGTTACTGTAACCATGACAACCTTGTACTGTACTTTGCTGCATGTGATAACAGTTGATAAGAATCTATTATGGTGTTTCTGAATAACTCCTGGGCTTCCCCTTAACGACTGCAGTTTATCGCCATGGTAACAGTAACATCAATTCTGACTATTCTGGGATTTAAAGAAAATAATAATCACCCTTCCCTTCCACCTTTTGTTTGCCTGCCATACGTTTTGCACATTGTGTACATACTTCTATAGATGTAAGTCATATTTTTATACATGTTTGGAATCACGGGCTCTCTCTGTTGTAAATACTTCGAATCTTTTATGTGAAGATAATAAAATTGGTGTACTATGACAAGGCTCTGTGTCATGTTTGTGGAGTGTATCTCTGCCAAGAATCTTAAAAATGTTATATTTTGCTGTGAAAAATTTGACAGATTTAGTGATGGGTAAATGATGCTTCAGTGAGTGTATGGCGCAGTTACTACCTGTATTGACAAAGCACTGATACAGCGTTAGTTTTTCCATAATGGTCAACTGCCATCTACTGAATTCAAATATTCACATTTGACCTGCAAATAAAATCAGTAGTTGGCAAATGAATAACGAATGTGCAACTTTGGTCAATGAGCCAAATAGTGCACAGGAAAAGAAGATCAAACACAAAGAGTAATATTAGATGCTTCAGTATTGTTTGATCCATCACGAGTTAAATCTTTTTTTCCTTTTCACATCAAACATTTCAAAGACTTTCCACACAACGCTCACAAAAATATTACTTTTCCACTTACCAAATTCTTTTTGTGTACTAAATCCTCCTGTCCTAAAGGTTTAAGGCCTGTGCGTTCCGCTGTCATAACCCAGAAGTGTGGCTTTCAAAGAGGTGTTAAACATGTAATTAAGTACATTAGTTACTGCAGGTATTGCATTATTTTTGATTGCCCAGAGTGCTATTTTGCTTGAATTTGTCTTATTTTTACTCAAGACCCATAATTCCTTTCATGGAAAGACATTTGCATAACAAATCCCACCAAATGCTATGCTAATGTAAATGTTGGGTTTTGTACTGCAACTAACCCCAAACAGGGCAAACTTTATATGATAAATGCTAACATTTTACACCTAACATTTCTTTTTGTCAATGCTGGTTTACGAGTTGCAACATCTGAGCCATGTTGTGTTGTCAAGTGAAGAAGTACAGAATGACAATCATCCCCAAAAAAGACCATGACTTCATTCCAACAACAAAAAAATCGTAAAACATTTGTCGTCCTCCAACCTCGGTCATTTGGCTCATGTGCGTAGCAACTGTTTTCCTGTCATTTAGAAACAACTTCCGAGCAAACCGCAATGACCTAGTCGGTCACGATGACATCATCGCATGTTTTCCCAAGGAAGCGTTCTCTGCTTTCGTTGAACTCTTTGTGGTCACGACTTGAAAAAAAAAATGCTGTTGACTTGAAAGGCGCTCAAGTGTTTTATTGATGTCTTTATCTGCAGGACAGATACATCAGCGTCACGGTTTCAAAGAAATCTGCTTCTCAATCCACCCAAATTCTTGAATTAATGAACTCATAACTTAAAATGACTGTATTGTATTCTTACAGGCATGCTTTGTAATGTCATTAATTATAAATACATATGTTCCAGTGCCGGTGCCAGGTAATAACGTGCGATGTGCCCTAATTCTTAACATCCTTAACATCCCTCTCTGGGTCGGCAGCTAAACCTTTTTATTTGTGAGCCACATCATCGGCAGTCTGGGGGCACGGCAGGCCACGCCCTCATCATCACGAGGACTCATACGATAAAAGCAAATCATAAAGATAAGAAGGCCCAAGACCATTGTGGCATTTAAAAACCAGTAAAGCAATCTTAAAATTGATTCTTAATCACACAGGGAGCCAATGCAGTGATTTTAAAACCGGTGTAATATGGGACGCCTTCTGGTCCTCATCAGTGTTAACGTGTGTTGTTCTCCAATGAACACTTTACGACAGTTCTATGCCCCTTTACGGCTATTCATGCTGGAGACTGGGCAGTGGGGGCTGCTGGGATATGGCATGTCATGGAGGAAACTATGTTGACATGTCGGCTGCCTCAGTGTCTGAATAAAACTCAATATACTTAATATACGTTGTGTCTACTAAGTCTATATCAACATTGGTAGCAGAGGATAGTTATTGGTCAGGATGGGGCTGTTGTATTTGTAAGACATGGTGGTATCCTTGTTAGAGTACATCACTTGAGGCTTAATAAGTTACACACAACTGCTCAAAGTGAGGTTCTCGATGACACAAACAGTGAGATAATTGTACAGAATCAAGCAGCAGACAGTGAAAACACAGATGTAGTGAACAGAGCCACAGGTGGCTCATTCAGTACACAAAACACAGATGCTGATAACGAACAGGAAAGTGACAGAGAGTCCAATGCAGGAGAGGGAGCTCATTCGTTAGTGACTCATAATGATGTAATTCAAACTCAAATGGAGCACAATGTCTATAATGATAACCCTGTTATTCCTGTGTCCAGTGTCAAGGTAAAAGCGGGACATACTGTAACCTTTATGAAAAGTGATGAAAGTGTTCTATGTAAAGCAAAAGTCCTAGGTAGAGCAGGCAAAGCCACAGGAGGGTATAAAAATTGGTATAACCTGCAATTTATTGAAAATGATGGGAGTCATGGTCAAAAAGAAGCTGTTGATCTGTCACGTGTGAATAGTCTCAGCATTGAGTCCGATTCAGAAGTCATGGATGCTGATGTACTTATAACAAAAGACATATCATTTGATGAAGCTAAACAAATAGAGATTGAAAACTGGAACAATAATAATGTTTTTGAAGAAGTTGAAGATACAGGCCAAAGATGTGTTTCCACCCGTTGGGTCTGTAGTCTAAAAGAAACTGAGAACGGTATTGTGCCTAAAGCTAGACTTGTAGCCAGGGGTTTTGAAGAGTTCAATATCCAACAGGTGCAAAAAGATTCACCAACCTGTGCTTCTGAATCCCTGAGGTTATTGCTAGCAGTGATTAGCCAAAATCAGTGGAAGGTCCATTCTATGGACATTAAATCTGCATTTTAATTTTGCTTTTATTTTCTTTCATTTCACTTTGTTGTCTGTGAAGCACTTTGAGTCTGCCTTGTGTATGAAAAGCGCTATACAAATAAAGTTGCCTTGCCTTGCCTTGCCTTTTTGCAAGGCATGGAGTTATCAAGGGACATTCATGTTCACCCCCCCCCCCCCCCCAGAAGCAAACAGTAAAGGGGTGCTATGGAAACTTAAGAAATGTGTATATGGTCTTGCTGATGCATCACTTTATTGGTATAATAGAGTGAAAGAAATAATGCTGAGCACAAGTGGTAAAGTGTCACAAGTGGATCCTGCAGTCTTTTATTGGTTGGATGAACAATGCAAAGTTAAAGGGGTACTTGCATGTCATGTGGATGATTTTCTCTGGGCAGGTTCACAAAACTTTGTAACTGATGTGATTCCTCGACTGAAGTGTGCGTTCCGTGTGGGACGTGAGGAACATGATAATTTCTGCTATGTAGGAATGGACATTGCCACTGTAAATGGTGTAATTGAGATGAATCAGCAGGGCTATATTGACAACATGCAACCCATAAACATGCAGCCAGCACGTGCTATACAGAGAGATTCAGCTCTTAGTGAAACGGAAAGAGAGCAGCTGAGATCAAAAATAGGACAAATTCTTTGGGTTGCAAAACAAACTAGACCTGATGTTATGTTTGACGCTTGTATTTTGGCATCTATTCTGAAAAATGCTACTGTGCAGTCCATTCATGATGCAAATAAGGTGATTCGTAAACTTAAAGCAGGAAAGGTTACTCTTAAATTTCAACATTTGGGTAATAATGATGCTTTGAACTTGACTGTCTTCAGTGATGCCTCGCTGGGAAACTTGCCTGATGGAGGTACTCAAGGAGGGACATTGATCACTCTCATGGGGGAAAACGGGAAGTTTTCTCCTCTCTGTTGGCAATCTAAGAGGATCAGGCGTGTGGTGCGGAGCACCCTTGCGGGAGAGACACTCGCTATGTCGGATGGAATAGACAATGCTATTTTCCTTTCTACTCTTTTTTCGGAGCTCACTACTGGGACCACCAAATTAAATGCTCCCACGTTGGTCTGTGTGACTGACAATCACTCTCTTTATGATGCCCTTAAGTCCACTAAACAGGTCACAGAGAAGAGACTTCGGTTGGATATAAGCGGGATCAAGGAGCTCATTCAGAGTAAAACAATCAAAAAGGTACTCTGGTCAGTGACAAAAGCCCAACTAGCTGACTGTCTGACGAAAAAGGGGGCATCATCCCTAGTGGTCTTGAAAGCACTATGTGAAGGACTGTGGAATCCACCCTAATTGGAATTCACCCTAATTGTTGTTTAAAAAAAAAAAAAAAAAAAAAACACAGGCGAGAATGCTGATTGTATTTTGTTATTTTCTTGAATGTTTTTCAATTGCCTTTTCCCTTGTTGCACTTGGCTTTTGTTTTTCTTATTTTAAAGAAAGAAGAGGGAGATTATTAACGTGTGTTGTTCTCCAATGAACACTTTACGACAGTTCTATGCCCCTTTACGGCTATTCATGCTGGAGACTGGGCAGTGGGGGCTGCTGGGATATGGCATGTCATGGAGGAAACTATGTTGACATGTCGGCTGCCTCAGTGTCTGAATAAAACTCAATATACTTAATATACGTTGTGTCTACTAAGTCTATATCAACAATCAGTACAAGAGCGGATGAGTTTTGGAGTAGCTGTAGTAATTTTGTACTTTAAAAAAAATAAAAATGAAAAGAAATCATTGCATTACAGTAGTCAATACAACGAGTAATAAAAGCATGCATTAGCCTCTCTGTTATATTTTTAAGATAATCAAACCCTATTTTAGGGGTGTGTGGGATAAAATCAAGCTGAAAGCCAAATATTGCACCCAAATTCTTCATTTGTGAAGATGGATGAAAAGAAACTGTAATTTTGGAAAGTTTATTTTTTGGGCCTCAGCACCAATAACTAATACCTAAATTTTGCCCCAGTTAAGCTGGAGAAAGTTTTTTGACATCCAAGATTTAATATCTAAAATACAGTTAAAAGTGCATCCATTGGTCTTGTGTCTTCAGGAGATATGGAAATGTACAGATGTGTGTCATCAGCATAACTGTGGAAGTTGATTCCATGTCTCCTGATGACATCCCCAAGAGGGAGCATATAGAAACTACATAGAACAGGGCCTAAAACTGACCCTTGGGGCACACCACGCGTCATTTTATGGGATTTGGAGAAGCATGTATAGCTATACTGACCATGAATGTTCCATCTATGAGATAGCAGGTGAACGAGTTATGAACAGTACCAGAGAGGCCTATACATTTGTTGAAAGGACTAGTTGGTACAATCCCTGGGGACTCTGCATGGCAGGGGCGTCCTCCTTCCTGAGCCAGGCTTGCACCTGACCGCATACCTAAATGAGGCTAGGTGACACTGCTGGGAGGCTTTTCCACCATTGGGACACATCTTCAGTCATGTGCCCCAGCGTCACGGGGTGTTTCGGCACGGCTTACCACAAGACACCCTCTGCCGAGGAAAGGCCCACCCCAGGGTGATCAATTCCCTGGGTGTGTGCGTCCCATTAGGTGTTAGCCTTAGCAGCCCAGCTGGTGTCACTCCTCTTCAACCACAACCAATGGCGCGTCCTCTGCGGTGTTGGCCAGCTCTTTAATGGCCTGTCTGTGAGCCTGCCCCCTGACTCCAACCTCCCTAAGGAGCTTCGCTGTTGTGCTGGCTACAAAGCCCCTACACCCCACCTCCACTGGGCGCACTCTTACCCTCCAGCCTCTGTCCTCTGCCTCAGCTGCAAGGTTGGAGTACCGCAGCTTCTTGCGCTCATAAGCTTCTTCAATGGCATCCTCCCACGGAACTGTCAGTTCAATGATATAGACAATATGGCAGGTTTCAGACCATAGGACGAGGGCTGGTTTGCTGGGCTCTGGTCTGGAGGCTGCTGCTGGCTGGCTGGGCTCCAAGATCATGTCAAACACATCACTAAGACAGCCTACATCCACCTCAGGAATATTGCCCGTCTCCGACACCTCCTCTCCTTCTCTACTGCTGAAACACTCATTCATGCATTCATCACCTCCAGACTGGGTTACTGCAACAGCATCCTTCATGGTTTATCTCCCAAACTTCAACTCATCCAAAACTTGGCTGCGCGCCTCCTTACTCGTTCCCATCGCTATGACCACATCACCCCAGTCCTACAGGAACTTTACTACCTATGCCGCAGCGCATCCAGTTCCAAATCCTTCTCCTGACCCATAAAGCCTTCCACAACAAGGCCCCGTTCTACCTCGGACTTCCTCACACCTCACATTCCTGTTAGAAACCTGCGTTGCACCAACAATCACCTGCTGTCCCCTCCTCATAGAACCTAGCATCCAACCTGGGGGGACCGTACCTTCTCCATCTCTGCCCCCACCCTCTAGAACAGGGGTCGGCAACCCAAAATGTTGAAAGAGCCACATTGGACCAAAAATACAAAAACAAATCTGTCTGGAGCCGCAACAAATTAGAAGCCATAATACAAACAGATAGTGTGTCATGAGATATACATTGAATTAAGATGACTTAAAGGAAACTAAATGAGCTCAAATATAGCTACAAATGAGGCATAATGATGCAATATGTACATATAGCTAGCCTAAATAGCATGTTAGCATCGATTAGCTTGCAGTCATGCAGTGACCAAATATGTCTGATTAGCACTCCACACAAGTCAATAACATCAACAAAACTCACCTTTGTGTATTCACGCACAACGTTAAAAGTTTGGCGGACAAAATGAGACAGAAAAAGAAGTGGCATAAAACACGTCCTAGAAAGTCGGAGAAAGTTATACATTGTAAACAAACTAAGGTGAGTTCAAGGACCGCCAAAATTAGTAGGACAAAACGGCGCTCGCCAAATACTCGAATCAGTGAAGCATGTTTAATACAAACAGCGTGCTTTATAACAATTAGGGAGGTTTGTGTCATGTTTGTCCTCCTACAGTAACCATATTAAAACAAAAAATATATATTTTTTCCCGTCATCTTTTTCCATTTTTCATACATTTTTGAAAAAGCTTCAGAGAGCCACTAGGGCGGCGCTAAAGAGCCGCATGCGGCTCTAGAGCCGCGGGTTGCCGACCCCTGCTCTAGAACTATCTCCCCCTTTCCATCCGTTCATGCCATAATCTCACATTGTTCAAAACACTATTAAAAACCCACCTTTTCAAAACTGCTTTTAAAACTGGACAAACCATCTCATAACACAATGTTATTTTTCATTTTGCCCATTTTTTTGTTTTATTATACTGTATTTGCTTTTATGAAGCTAAAATTTGATGGCCATATTATAATGATACATTATTGATATGCTTAATGATAATCCTATTCGTCTCACAATATGAAATACCACTTACTTCACTATTTATTATTTTTATATTTTAGAATTGTATTTTTTTATGGAGTTGAGAACAGGAAGTGAACAAAATGGTTCGCAATTGCTATGAAAAGGAAAAGGGGTAGGATAAAACAAGCTCCACACCCCTGATTGTCAATAATGTAAATAATTCAATGTGATTATCTTGTGTGATGACTGTTTTATGATGATAGTATATATGATAGTATATATCTGTATCATGAATCAATTTAAGTGGACCCCGACTTAAACAAGTTGAAAAACTTATTCGGGTGTTACCATTTAGTGGTCAATTGTACGGAATATGTACTTCACTGTGCAACCTACTAATAAAAGTCTCAATCAATCAATCAATCTGTGTTTCTTCCTACTCCTTTTCAAACATGTTGAAAAGAGAAACTGGACATTCTGATGTATCATGTTGTAATTATATGCATGTTCGAAATAAACTCAAACCATAAACCATACTGGGTTGGCGGTAATAGAAAATACTTTTGACGGCTGTCACTGTTTGGTTATGCTCAGAAGGCGTCTGCACATACACGCTGCTTCTGATGAGATGGGAAGCAGGGAAAGAACACAAAAAAATGCTACTGAAAATAAAAAGCTATTATTGCTGGTCAGCAGACTATTGCAGGTTATATTCTGCTTCCACTACTAATTATTAGACCAGCGATAGTACCTCATCAACATCGTCTGTATGCACTTCTGTCACCTACTGAGCCTAATGCTAAATAAAAGCATCTACCTTCTGCATCTTCCTACCAAAAAAGTAAACTTTTATCCAGCTGCGGTTCATCATCAACACATACAATGTCCGCACTTTTCAGATGACATTTGCATGTACTATCTCAGCTGCATTTTACGTTAAAGTACCACTGATAGTCACACACACACACTAAGTGTGGTGAAATTACTCTCTGCATTTGACCCATCCCCTTGTTCCACCCCCTGGGAGCTGAGGGGAGCAGTGAGCAGCAGTGGTGGCCGATGTAACAAAATGCCATTTTATTTGAGTTCTGTATGGCATGCCCTTGTGACAGTTGTCTTTTCAGATTTGGAGTTTTCAATCAATCAGTCATTCAATCAAACTTTATTTATGAAGCGATTTTCATACATAAAAGAAATGCAACACAGAGTATTTTACAGACTTAAAAAACAATGTCCCGATGATCCACATGTCCCATCATCAATCATACACGCACGCACACACACACAAATGAATAACACATTTAGCTCCACAATATATTGACTAACAAATTATTGTTGAACAAAATTATTTAATTGTTTTTTGAGAAAAAATAATTCACTAATATTATAAATACATCATAATAATGCATGTATATCCTTTCAAATGCAACATGCATTTCTTGTATATTTTAACATTGTAATTGAAATGTAAACTTTTAAATCTCCAAGTTACATGAAAACAAATAATGAAATTAACTTATTTCTGTTAGCCAAATGTTGTACTTGAATAAAAATCACAACCAAAAGAAATAACATACAGTATGTTACGGAGTGGGTGGGGTAGCCTCAAATATACATAACAAAAACAATAAATAAAATGGCTAAATAAAGTTGCACTTCAATATTGAACATGTAGGCAGAGGTAGAGTTGTACATTATTTAACTGACAGTCAAGTTATACCTTTGTCAACTAAAGTGCAGAGTAACAATATGAACAAGTCAAATGCAAAAAAATACTTAAGTCTGGCAGATTCTGAGTGAGGAAACACCAACATAGTAAATGTCTGTCAAACATTTTCTGTCAAGCACTTTTAGAAAAATGCTATTTTTTTTAACAGTATTAAATGGCGGCATGTCTTTGGCGATGTATTCAACCACACTTTCTGTGAGTGCACACTGTTTTGTTTGTACTCACCTTAGACTCCAAACACCAAGTGAAGTGGTTGAGTTTCAAGTGGGCGTGCAGGTTTGTTGTACTCGCCCACATTCGGCAAAATGGCTCCTCGGTGTTGATAGGCTCATCTTGTTCTTCATTTTGTTGTCAACTGAAATATTACCACACTGATGCGGTGGTATTTGGTGTTGTGATCATTTTTGTGATATTTATGTCCACATTCCGTACTATATGTGTTGGTCGCGGGCTCACTTGCTCCATATTGTGATGCTCGCGGGCCAGCGACCCCACGTCTCCGCACAAAGAGTTAAAGACACTAAATGAGGACATGACAATTCACTCCCTTCTTTTCATTCCGCTATGGCACAAATGTGCACAACTGCGGAAACCAAAGAAAAGCGCGAATACTTTTGAAGCATGCACATGGCGATTTATCGATGCTGGAAAACTTACCGACTTAATTTTCATTTATCGTCGATGAATTGACTTATCGAATATCGGCCCAGGGCTTTGGCTGAGTACAGAGGAGCCAGGTGAATAAACACTATCACAGGAGCCATCTGCACCAGTAGATGATCAGACCACGGTCACCAGGTTGTGACACAAAGCGCCCCCACAGCCAGTTTAGTTTAATTTCGGATACAGTTTCAACATAAATGAAATCATACCATACTACCACAAAAAGAATTCAAGACAACATTACAAAAAATATAAATTAATACATATTTTAAAGGGGCTTTGCTGTTTGGAACTTAGTCTCAGTTACATTTTTCAAACTAACAATATAACACCACCACCAGCTAGCTTGTGTTACTGGTGTAAAGGCCTACTGAAATGAAATTTTCTTATTTAAACGGTGATAGCAGATCCATTCTATATGTCATACTTGATCATTTCGCGATACTGCCATATTTTTGCTGACAGGATTTAGTAGAGAATATCGACGATAAAGTTTGCAACTTTTGGTCGCTGATAAAAAAGCCTTGCCTGTACCGGAAGTAGCGTGACGTCACAGGTTGTGGAGCTCCTCACATCTGCACATTGTTTACAATCATGGCCACAAGCAGCGAGAGCGATTCGGACCGAGAAAGCGACGATTTCCCCATTAATTTGAGCGAGGATGAAAGATTCATGGATGAGGAAAGTGAGAGTTAAGGATTAGAGGGCAGTGGAAGCGATTCAGATAGGGAAGATGCTGTGAGAGGCGGTTGGGACCTGATATTCAGCTGGGAATGACTAAAACAGTAAATAAACACAAGACATATATATACTCTATTAGCCACAACACAACCAGGCTTATATTTAATATGCCACAAATTAATCCCGCATAACAAACACCTCCCCCCTCCCGTCCATATAACCCGCCAATACAAATCAAACACCCGCACAACACACTCAATCCCACAGCCCAAAGTACCGTTCACCTCCGCAAAGTTCATACAGCACATATATTTCCCCAAAGTTACGTACGTGACATGGACATAGCGGCACGCACTTACGGGCAAGCGATCAAATGTTTGGAAGCCGCAGCTGCGTACTCACGGTACCGCATATCCAACTCAAAGTCCTCCTGGTAAGAGTCTCTGTTGTCCCAGGCCAATGGTAAAGCTTGACTGTCATATTTCGGGAATGTAAACAATGAAACACCGGCTACGTGTTTGTGTTGCTGCAGCCGTCCGCTAATACACCACTTCCCACCTGCAGCTTTCTTCTTTGCTATCTCCATTGTTCATTAAACAAATTGCAAAAGATTCACCAACACAGATGTCCAGAATACTGTGGAATTTTGCGATGAAAACAGACGACTTAATAGCTGGCCACAATGGTGTCCCAAAATGTCCGCTACAATCCGTGACGTCACGCGCAAACGTCATCATACCGAGACGTTTTCAGCAGGATATTTCGCAGGAAATTTTAAATTGCACTTTACTAATCTAACCCGGCCGTATTGGCATGTGTTGCAATGTTAAGATTTCATCATTGATATATAAACTATCAGACTGCATGATCGGTAGTAGTGGGTTTCAGTAGGCCTTTAACAGAACAAATGTTTATTTTAAAGTGTCTATATTTTCCACAATTACTACTACTAATCATATTGAATAAAAATTGCTCATCAGTCCGAGGAATTTGTTTGCCGTTGATGCTTGTCACTCACCCGTGTGTACACATGTACAGGCAGGGAGCGCATGCGCACGCACAAAATCTGTCCAAGAGAATCAACTAACAATTTGCCGCCATGTTGTTATTACACAGAATATACATTCACTGATAGCTAATGTTAGCTATCCAGGTCGCTGTCATTAGCCAACAACACACCAAGCTAATGCACGTGTTGTGTACGGGCGTAGTTACGTCATTGAATGCCTAAAGATGTAAAGGGGCCTTGTGATGGCAATGTTTTTATATGTACGTGTGTTAGTGTTTATGTTGTTTGAGTGTCAACAATACAATTGCGTTATATAAGACATTTCATATTGCTCCTGTTTTCTGTGCTCCTGGTGAGAAAGCTAAGCGTACAGCCCAGACATGAGGACATGATACTTCTCAAATATGTACTGTATATTTTATTGTATACAAGTGCTTTTAGGGCCTATAAATTAGGAAATTTGATCCGTAGCAATATTCTAGCAGACACTTGGAAGAAATGTGATCCTCACGCTGCATCTCTGGCTATGATTTTTATGGCTTTTGAATGCAAGTGCAAGATATTAAAAGATTGTGTCAAGGGCCACATTACGCGCTTGTCCAACTGCAAACATGGCTGCCACTGTAGCGTCAATAAAGCCCGGAGCTTTGTAGCATCAGAGGGTCTGGATGACAGCTGACCTACATCCGTTGGCACATGCTGGTGCACGTAAAGCTCCCCGCACCATAGTTACACGTGCACGCCTCATGAAGCCTTATCTTGTGACTTCGTCGCTCCTTTCCTTTGTCTTTTTACGTGCGCTGCTCTTTGACGGCGACATCATCAAAGCTTTGTTTGCCATGTTCCTATGGTGCTTGCAGGTTAGCGGCTCACTATCATCAGCCTGATGTCATGGCCCAAAGAGACTGCAGGTTTCTCTTGTGCTTTTAGTTTTGATTTATCTGGGATAAAAAGTCAACTGGGTGTGTGTTTTTGTGTTGGTTGGCCACTAGATGTCAGGATGGCACACTAAAAAAAGCACAGAGGACCTCAGTGTCCTCACTTTACATGGATGACATCACCAATCCTGCAGAGGAAGTGCATCCATCCACCAGCCAACCATCCATCAGTGCATGTATGTATTTATAAACCCTAAAATCACTTAAGACTTGAGTGTGAGATGTGTGCTCAAATTACAACAATGCAATAAGGTTGTTAGAGCTAAACACAGGCCCCCATGCCTAATGACTTTCATTATTCAGCAGGATATCTCTGTGGGCTCAATTTGTTGTCATCCTCTTGAACAAAAGCAGAGGTTAAAGCATTTACTGGTGACTATGTTAGGCTCTTGCAAAGATAAGGAAAAAGTATTATTTCCACAATTATTGTGGTCGTACTGAGAGCTATTTTTCTAATTCTTTGGTTAAGTAAACACATTTGTTAAGTGTGTAAGTATGTACAGTAAGCAATAAAGCTTCTATTTAGTCATTTTCATGTGCATATTTACTCAGTTAATAGCAGTGCGTATTTGAGGGAAGCCATGATTTATACACATCTTTGCATATAGGAGCAACGATGATGGTGTTTGCTCATTATTTAATTGTAAGGTTTAATTAAGGTATTTTGTCACACTTTTGTCTGCTGTAATAACTTTGTCAATTGTCATTTTTTGTTAAATAAACATGCTCAAATGTAGATCATTTAGAGAAAAAAAACAACATCTCAGCTCTATTTTGATAGTAGTGTAGTGAGGTGGTGTCCAATGTGCAATTTTTGGTCCCCAGCTTGTTTATTTGGCCCAAGGAGAAGAAGTTTTAAAAAAAGTTTTTATCAATATGATTTATTATTACATAAGGCACTAATTTGTTTTGTCAGCTATAATGCAAAGCTAAAGTGATGTCATTTTAAGATAGCTTAGCATATATTGACCTACAATGGATTGGTTTTGGCATAATTGTATCAAAGTGACACATTCTTTACTGTAAATATCACTATAGTACATACTTTATATTTAACATTACCCCTTGATAATTTTATCAAATAAAAAGGAGAGTTAAAATGGGCACATAAAGGACAAAAAACTTATTTTGCTCATGCGTGTGTTAAAACTTATATTTTATCTAACAATTCACCTAACTTTTTTAATACTTAAAATGGTTATTGTACTTTATCTAGAGCAGATAGTCTCAATTCTGGTAAGTGTACCAATATTGGTACACAGGGTCCACCTAGTGATATGCCAAATAAGCATTTAATTAAATACTCAAACACAGTGTTACTGTTCAAACTGTGTAATGTTACAGTGGCCAAAAATATCAAATACATTTGTTAAAATAAAACGTCTGCCTTGTTTTTAATTAATACTTAGGCCTACCACACTACTGTATTTTAACGTTAGTCATCATGGTGGCACTTGGTGAAAGAGGTTTAAGAACCACTGATCTTGAGCAGTGATTCTCAAACCGTTATTGGTACATAGAATCCACCAAAGAATCACTTAATTAAATATTCAAACAGTGTTACTGTTCAAACTGTAATATTACAGTGGTCAAAAATAGTATAGATATACTTGTTAAATAAAACTTCTGCCTGGCTTTAATGAATATTTAGGCTTACTACGCTACTATATTTTAATGTTGGTTGTTATGGTGGAGCCAAGTGTTTTCTAAAGTGTAACTTGGTGAAACAAGTTTGACAACCACTGACCTAGAGGTACTTACTGTTTAAAATATAAACGGTATAAAATTAGCAGAATTATTATTCAAGCAATAACCCATCATGTGAAAGCCTAGTCGCCATTAACACCGATTAAGCAGACAGGTATTTACCTTGTTAGCTCATTGGGATGTTAGCGAGACAATGTTACATAACATTCAAGGCGCCCTATCAATGGAGCGAGTGTTTGAGCGTCACAGCATCGTAAACGCACTCGATGTAGGTCAATCTGCGATTAGCGGACTGTACAGTGGAAGAAGAGTAGCCGAGGATTATTTGAACGCACTCTTTTTGCTGTCCAATTATACAGCAAACGCCCCGCTGGCCCTCTTTGGCTCTTGATGATGATATTGTGTTGCGTCATGCCTGAATTAGTGCTCTAAACCATGACATCATCCTTTGATGCTTTCACTACACAATATTCCTATTTGGTGATGTCATTCTTTGTATTTGCTGCTCAGGAGGTTCGCAGGTAATAGGAATGCCGAGAGCATTGTGGGTGAACAGTGTGAATGCTCATGTTTGAAGCCAAGCATTGTCGCCACCACTTCCTGTGCAGCAGCTGGCAGCTGGACACTAATAATAAGAGCTATGATCTCTGACATACTTGCGGAAGAAATGATGTCATCAAAATGGGGACTCTTCTGGTGTCTTTTTGGACAAACAGCTCTCAAAGAGAGAGAGAGAAGGAAGAGGGGGACAAACAGGACGAGGGAGGGGATGTCGGGCACTGTGCCAGCATGCATGATCAGCACTATGTAAAGACCACATGTGCAGCTGCAGACGTCAGCACGGCACTTGTGCACATATGTGTGTGTGTGTGTGTGTGTGTGTGTGTGTGTGGTGTCCAACATAAAAGCAGATAAAAATGTTTCGGTATTACATCCTATACCGGGGGTCGGCAACCCGCGGCTCTAGAGCCGCATGCGGCTCTTTAGCGCCGCCCTAGCGGCTCTCTGGAGATTTTTCAAAAATGTATGAAGAATGGAAAAAGATGAGGGGAAGAAAAAAAAATCAATTTTTTTATTTTAGTATGGTTTCTGTAGGAGGACAAACATGACACAAACCTCCGTAATTGTTATAAATCACACTGTTTATATTAAATATGCTTCACTGATTCAAGTATTTGGCGAGCGCCGTTTTGTCCTACTTATTTTGGCGGTCCTTGAACTCACCGTATAGTCTGTTTACATGCATAACTTTCTCCGACTTTCTAGGACGTGTTTTATGCCACTTCTTTTTCTGTCTCATTTTGTCCACCACACTTTTAACGTTGTACTTGAGTGCACAAAGGTGAGTTTTGTTGATGTTATTGACTTGTGTGAAGTGCTAATCAGACATATTTGGTCACTGCATGACTGCAAGCTAATCGATGCTAACATGCTATTTAGGCTAGCTATATGTACATATTGCATCATTATGCCTAATTTGTAGCTATATTTGAGCTAATTTAGTGTCCTTTAAGTCCTCTTAATTAAATGTATATCTCATGACACATGTAATATGGCTTTTAATTTTTTGCGGCTCCAGACAGATTTGTTTTTGTTTTTTTGGTCCAATATGGCTCTTTCAACATTTTGGGTTGCCGACCCCTGTCCTATACTGTAGGGGTGAAGAGCCAGTAAAGTCATTTTCATATAATATTTAAAATATAAATCATAATTTATACATGGGTGGCATAGTTTGATTCCCGAGCTTGGGGTCTTTCTGTGTGGAGTTTGCATGTTCCCCCCCGTGACTGTGTGGGTTCCCTGCGGGTACTCTGGCTTCTTACCACCTCCAAAGACATGCACCTGGGGATAGGTTGATTGGCAACACTAAATCGACCCTAGTGTGTGAATGTGAGAGTAATTACGGTAATGTGTTGGTCCTGCGATGAGGTGGCGACATGTATCCTGCTTTCCGCCCGATTATGGTTGGGATAGGCTCCAGCCCCTCTGCGACCTCAAAAAAAAAAGAAAAAAAGGGACAAGAGGTAGCAAATGGATGAATGGAATTTATATTTGGGTCGGGTTTGGTTTTGGAATTGGATTGCATTGTTATGGTATTGTTGTGTATTGTTTTGTTGGATGGATTAATAAAAAATAAAAAAAAATCAATACTGAATCGTACAACGTGAGAATTGCGATTTGAATTCAAATCGATTTTTTCCCACACCCCTAATATATATATATATATATATATACACACATTGTGTAATATAAAAAGGAGGCACGGCCTGCAGCGTGGATCAACCTTACCTTTATTTTACAATTCACTTTAGTAAACAACGTACGCATTGTAGGTAACATGTAAGCAAATACGCCACGTCAATTACGATCCTTCAACAATCGGCATTTCTTCTGAATCAAAATATATTCATATATTACATATAGTATAGCCTGTTATTTGCGCACTATTGACTAGTGATGCATCGAAAATTTGCAAACCAAAAAAATACTCTGCTCACTGAAACCAGAGTTGTGTTGACGTTATCTACTTCCGCTTTCGGCCTGTCTCTCTCCTTGCGCATACGAATGACGTAGCTCGCCCAAATATGGCTTGTTGTATTCGGGTCACATTTACGTTTAGACTGAAGTTACATTTGAAAAGATCAGATACAAGTTGGATTTTGACTACTGATGTGGCCCAAATCTGATGTAAAAAGATCACTTTAATGCTTAGAGTGGCAAATAAAATCAGATCTGTATCACTTGAGGGCAAAACAAAATCAGATTTGGTGTGCAGTGTAAACGTGGCCAGAGAAATAACCTTGAATTGAAAATACTACAAAATGTTGGGTTTTCAAAAACAAGCCATGATCATCAAAATGACAACAAATAAAGGTTTGACAAACTGTATGTCACTTTGCATGTAATGATCTTATACCACACACAAGTTCCACATTTGAAGTTGAATTGCTGACATGAATGAACTTGAACATTCTTTTTATTTTTTTGTTTTACCTGTATATTGTACTTGTTAAACCTTTGATGTGACTTACAGTCATGTGATGGTAACTATTAAGACCCGCAAAAGGTTGACAATTTGGCAAACATGCATCCCTAGTATGTCTGCTCTCCTAAGTAAACGTTGATCAATAATATTACTGTATGTCATAAAACAATTGTAAGTATATGTAATACATGCAATTGTAATGTTTCAAACAACATTTTTTTTACAGGCATGTTAAAATTGTGTTGTTTTAGATGGGCAGGGCTGATTTGAGATATGAGTGTTTTGAGTTATGAGCGCAGTCGTGGAACGTAATGGTGTTTGTAAGCTGAGGTACTACTGTACTACTTAATGTCATTAAGGGGCTTCTACTGGCTGGAGTGTATTGGTTTTAGGTGAGGCGGTTTCTAGAGGAAGACTAATATATCAGACCACCATGTCCCTGGAAATGTTCCCTGCCATATCATGCTCAGAATTGGCAATCGTGAGACAAAAACCTGCTTGTCAAGTATCCGGTCTCCAAGATGATCAGTCGCATTTTCTTTCGCTCCCACTGTAGCATCCAAACAAAGACTCGTTTGATTCCACACTTTCTCCTTTTTCTACTGTGGATCCCGGATTTGTATTTTAAACCACCACGGACACTATACCCTCTTGAAAATGAGAGTCGAGAACGCGAAATGGACAATCACTGTGATTTATATCTCCTCGGCAATACATCGGCGAAGCATTTTAGCTTCGGAGGTAACGTGATTCACTCTTGCCTGACTGCGGATCGAAACAGAAGAAACAAGCCCCTGACTGGAAGGATAGACCAAAGATCAACAATTCTACTATTACTTCTACTCTCAGGAGACACTGAACTAAACCCTGGACCTGTCGAAACCTAGCATTGCTGTTGCTAACGACGCCATTGAAGCTAACTTAGCTACGGGACCTCGTCGGAGCTATGCTAAAAACATTAGCTCTCCACCTATGCCAGCCCTTATTAGCTCATCTCAACCCGAGCTCACCTGTGCTCCAGCGGTCGGCGACTCGATGGAGGACTTCACCCCGATCTTCGATGTGGTCGGCGGCTCTGCGGCGGAGGAAGACGGCCCAGACACCGGCGAAGACAGCGGTCCGGCGCCGGTCAGCGCGGCGGCGGACAGCGAGGTGGCTGTCGCCAACAACACCCCGGTCTGCAGTAGAGACGGCACAGCGGAAGTTCTTGCAGCCTCTCCCCGGTCCCTGACGGTCGGAACCGCGGCAACTGGACCTGCGGCCTACACAGGATTCAGGGGCTTCTTCATCCATC
Organism: Entelurus aequoreus; assembly: GCF_033978785.1. Classification (NCBI taxonomy): domain Eukaryota; kingdom Metazoa; phylum Chordata; class Actinopteri; order Syngnathiformes; family Syngnathidae; genus Entelurus; species Entelurus aequoreus. Next base: position 29,904,015 of record NC_084738.1, read on the forward strand.
CCTGGTCTTTGTTTTCAGCCCCACCAAAGCCCGCGAAACCCTCCCCCCCCTACCTGCCCCCCCCTACCCCCCTCTCCAACTCAGCCCCTCACCAAAGCCTGTGAAAACAACCTCCACCCCCACCCCCCCACCCCTCTAACTCTAGTCAACAAGCTGTCCCACCACTCTGGTCGCTTTGGTGTAGAACACATTAATGCCTTCTACAGAAAGCTAGGAGTATCCAACAACGATTTTAAATTAGAAATGGTCTCAGCTGACGAGGTGCTTAAAAAATTGAGCGCGCTCCACCCAAACAAGGCCACCGGCCTTGACAATATCCCCTCCAGATTCCTCAGGGACTCTGCCACCACCATTGCCCCAATCATCACGCACATAATAAACCTCTCAATTATACAAGGCCAATTACCAAAAGATTTCAAGATAGCAAGAGTAACTCCCCTCTTTAAAAAAGGAAGCAAATTGGAACCTGGCAACTACCGACCTGTTTCTATTCTCAGTTCCATTTCGAAAGTAATGGAAAAAATAGTTTATGAACAGGTCGATAGTTACCTTGCCACTAATAAACTCATGTACAAATTCCAATCCGGCTTCAGAAATAACCACTCCACTGACACATGCCTTCTCTATCTGTCCGACCACATCAAACATGAGGTGGACGCGGGCAAATACTCTGGTATGGTCATGCTGGACCTTCAGAAGGCCTTTGACACCGTTAACCATGCTATACTGTTGGATAAGCTCAGAGCGATCGGATTTGATAAAACCTCATCGAGCTGGATGCAATCTTACTTGGAGGGGAGGAAACAAGTGGTAGAGGTGAACGGCACCGTGTCTCCCCACCTCTCAGTAAGCTGTGGACTCCCCCAAGGCAGTATATTAGGGCCTTTACTGTTCCTAATATACATAAACGACACGTCATCAGCATGCGACTGTGAATTGTTCTTGTTTGCGGATGACTCTGCCCTGCTGGTATCCGGCAAGGACAAGTCACAGGTGGAGAAAATCCTCAGTGCTGAACTCTGTCGAATTTGCACCTGGCTCGCTGACAACAAGCTATCCATACACTTGGGTAAAACGGAATTCATCCTATTTGGGTCCCACATCAACCTTAAGAAAGTCAGTGACTTCACTATAAAAGTGGGTGACATTGTTATCACCAGGACAGATGAGGTCACCTACCTAGGTTCCATTCTAGAGGCTAATCTTTCCTGTGATAAAATGGCAACCAAGGTAATCACAAAGGTCAACCAACGAACAAGATTTCTCTATAGAATCTCCTCTCTGGTCAACAAAAGCACCATGAAGATTCTAGCGGGAACTCTCATTCAACCCTTTTTCGATTACGCTTGCACCTCCTGGTACCCTAGCACCTCCAAAACCCTCAAATCTAGACTCCAAACATCCCAGAACAAGCTAGTCAGGTTACTTCTATACCTCCACCCCAGATCACACCTCTCTCCTACCCACTTCTCCAAAGTGGGCTGGCTCAGGGTGGAGGACAGAGTAAAACAACTTGCACTGAGCCTAGTCTATAAAATCCGCTACACCTCCCTGATACCGAAGTACATGTCAAACTACTTCTTAACATAAATGACCCCCATAACCACAACACCAGGGGGAGCTCCACTAATCACGTTAAACCCAGATTCCGATCTAACAGGTCTTAACTCATTCTCCTTTTATGCCACATCAATATGGAATGCACTCCCAAAAGGTGTAAAAAAAGGGCATCTCTATCCTCCTTCAAAACAGCACTAAAAGAACACCTCCAGGCAACTTCAACCGTAAACTAACAAACTTCCTTTCACATCCTACCTCCTCGGATTGTAAATAATCAAATGTAGATACTTATTCTTATACTTATGCTCTCTGATCTCTATCTCTATGTCCACTACTTGTTGTACATATCCTACCAAGTCAGTCCAACACTGTTCCAATGTCCATTTCTCTGATGATGCAATTGTTGATGACTGACGTGTTGATATCAACCAAACCCCCCTCCACACCCCGGATTGTAAATAATGTAAATAATTCAATGTATATACTATGATGTTTATCTTGTGTGATGACTGTATTATGATGATAGTATATATCTGTATCATGAATCAATTTAAGTGGACCCCGACTTAAACAAGTTGAAAAACCTATTCGGGTGTTACCATTTGGTGGTCAATTGTACGGAATATGTACTGCACTGTGCAATCCACTAATAAAAGTTTCAATCAATCAATCAAAAAATAAATAAAATGAAAAACTGGCAGAGATGCCTGGGTGCAATACCTATCTCCAACACTAGGCCAAGTTGTATGTCTTCTGTTAAATGGAACTTGATATTATGTATTTACATAGATGGTTTACTGAGCATACTAGTGTATATGGTGTAAGTGTTGGTCTACATCCAATTTGCAGTATATACTGTGTGTCTGCTTGCTCGCAAATGGTCCAATTCCCCCACAGGGATCATGAATGTTTCATAATGGCTTCCTCACAGGCACGATATCAGTGCAGAAAAATGTGTTTGATACAAAGCAGACACTTGAGTCATGTGTGCGGTAAGTCATATTTAAGGAAAACGGCCATTCCATTCGGGTAGCAAAGTCCAGCTTTCCTGGTGTAAAAGAGTTAACTTTCACATTCTTGCTGCATGTAAGTGTGTGTGTGAGAAAATGTGTGGTGGCGATGCCCTGCAGTGTAACAAGCTGCTCATTCACCTGTAAAACAGTTTTATTGGCTCGTCTTTTGAAAATCTCCACCGCCACTTCCCTAGGACTGCAAAGGGAAGTGAGGGAGATGCTTTGGAGAGGATGCATGGTTCAACTTATATTTATTATTTTAATAGATGTAGGGATGTAACAACAAACGTCTTTCCCCTTTAAGAAACTATAGCCCAATCCAAACTTATATGAACACATTTCTGTTTGAGCAATTCTGCAAAACCTACAGGCTGTGCTCTCTTACACCAGAGTGATAGTTCTATATTCGCAGGAATATGACAAGTGTTTTCACAGTGCGTACAAATACCGCTGAACAGAGTAAAAAGTAAAATAGTGGGCTTTCGAACAGTGGGTCTATTTATTTTAGTTATTAACTTAAAAAAAACCTGGTCATAAGATTTCAGTGAGTGTACAAGTACTATTTGAACACATTTAACAAAACCGCAATAATGATAACCGTGATCATTTTGATCACAATTACTGTAATATGAAATTTTCATATCGTTACATACCTATTCCCCATAAGGCCGTTTGTACAAGTACCGGTATATACATATTGAATGCGATCCGTCAGAACAGTAAATCTATGGGCCGACAAACATTGTGTGTTCTTACAGGTCAGTCGAGACTAAAGCCTGGATTGTCCTTCTGCCAATGGACTTTATACCACTACTGATCCTTTTATCGTACTTGCCAACTTTGGGTTTTTTGAAGAATCTTTGTCCAATGCTAATGTGCGACATTATCACCTTTGCAGATTTCTGTCACTTAAGCGAGAATACTGTCACCATTGTCAGAGGATTTTTTTTTTTCTGAAGAAAGCTTGGATCCAAGTAAATGATAAACTAAACGGGAGTTTACATCTATTGCAGCGTTTGTCAGACTTACAACTCAGTGGGAAACCACAACTCTTGTCAACTATTTAGCTCTTTAGTTCACAATGTGAACAATTAATGAGAGAAGGGGTGAAACTATGTATAGACACAGGAAATATATTGTCAAAAAAAAATTTAAAAATTTTTGGACGTCAAACTATGCAACAGGGTTTGGATGGGGAGGAGCACGCTGGGGCATCCACTGTCGCCTAGATGCCAGAACATACACCAGGCTTTATAGAGTCAGCGGTGTGCTTAGAAGCACCACACTATAAAACGCATTGGATTATAAAGCGCACCTTCAATGAATGGCATATTTCAAAACTTTGTTCATATATAAGGCGCACCGGATTATAAGGCGCACCTATGCATCCATTAGATGGAGCCGCGCTAAAGGGAATGTCAACAAAACAGTCAGATAGGTCAGTCAAACTTTATTAATAGATTACAAACCAGCGTTCTGACAACTCTGTTAACTCCCAAAATGAATAAACAGCTGTTTTATTATTTTCCCCGAGGTAAAGTCAGTGACGTGGTGTTTTGTTTATCTTTTAACAACAGCAAGGTATAACAGTAGTGCAACATTTATAACACATAGTGGAGGGGAACTTTTCCCTGATTCAATAAACACGTAAAAAACAGTGATACTGTTACGGTAAATCAAACGTTAGTGCAATCACAATATAGTAACACTCGAAATAGTGCAGAGCAATAACAATATATCAATAACTCAACGTTGCTCAAACGTTAATGTCACACAACACAACACACAAAATAAACATGTAAAGCTCACTTTATGAAGTTATTCCTCATCCACAAATCCCTCGTATTCTTCTTCTTCAGTGTCCGAATTAACCAGTTGGGCGGATACAGCATCCAACACGCCCGGCTCCGTCTCGTCGAAGTCATCATTAATCGAGTCAGTTTCGCTGCTGTTTAGCAGTTCAGTGACAATGTTAAATTATCTCGCTGCTGCCCTATTCCCGTGTTCTACTGCGTGACTGATCGTCTTAAGTTTAAACTCTGCGTCGTAAGCGTGTCTCTTAATAGGAGCCATGTTGGGGTCTTTACATAAACAAACAAATGGAAATCAAAACGGCACGCCTCGCGCAGTCATATATCCAAGCATGCTTCTTCTTATTCTACGGGGGCGGCTGCTTACCGTAGAAGAATAACTTCTTCTTCTACGGGGGAAAATTAAGTTGGCGGCTGCTTACCGTAGTTGCGAGACCTAAACTTGATGAAAATGAAGTTTAGGTTTGTTGTGGCTCAATATTGGTCCATATATAAGGCGCACCGGATTATAAGGCGCACTGTCAGCTTTTGACAAAATTGGAGGTTTTTAGGTGCGCCTTATAGTGCGGAAAATACGGTAAGTTCTAGACCACATTTCTTATCTTGCTCTAGTTTTGTGTGTGCCAAATGTGTGGGTAATTAAGGGAGCATTTGAGTGTATGCAAGTTAGCATTAACGATTTGCCCATAATCCTTGTCTTTACAACTATGTGCTCTCTGACCACAATATGACCTGTCTGTATTTGGGTTTTTACTATGGAATACTCTCAAATATTTCTAATGATTTCTTGAATAAAAGATGATGGTGATTATAAAAAAAGTAATAACTGGCAAATCCAGGTGTAATAAAAAGTGCTGCTATGGTAACAATCCATGCTAATCTCGACAGGCTAGCAGCATATTAAAGCCACGCCCATAGCTGTTTCCTAGCAGGATGCTGATTGGTCTGCTCTTATTTGAACCCCATCATCATGTACTCATTGGATACTTGGGGAAATGAGATGACATTGTTTTACTTTCACCAATCCAGCTGCTTTGCAAGTAAAAGTGGGAATGTCACTTCCCACATTACACAGTTGAATGTGTGTGTGTTTGCTGAGGCTGGTGCTAATGCATGCAGCCAGGCAGCACTGATACAACAGTGAAAACCGAAATAAAGCCTGCTTTGTGTTTAACTCGGGAACTTGGACACAAGAGTGGATGGAATGGCACACAGTCATTGTGGCAGGTTCATTGCGGTCACACACACACACACACACACACACACACACACACACACACACACACACACACACACACACACACACACACACACACACACACGGTAGCAGAAAGTTCAGTTGTGTTGTCATAATCTTTGGCTGACTTTTAGTGCCAAATAACTAAGAAGCAGTATACTGACCAGTGTCTTAATATTGTCATGTACACATGCTGGATTGCAACACGTAACAGAATGTTCTTAATTTAGATTTCATAATTGATTCCTTTCTATTCCTGACCATGCATCCTGACACTGCACTGCCACATCATTGTTATCAAATTTGCATACGGTACAGTAAGATTTTCAATCCTGCAAAATCCATGGATACTAGTAGGGTTAAATACATCTTAACAGTCTAATGCAAGGTTCCCCAAAATGTTTGCCCCTGGTGCCACATTGGGTTAAAATAATTTGGCCGGGGGCGGAATAGATTATATATATTAGGGCTGCAACAACTAATCGATTAAATCGATTAAAATCGATTATAAAAATAGTTGCCGATTAATTTAGTCATCAATTCGTTGGATCTATGCTATGCGCATGCGCAGAGGCTTTTTTATTTGTATTTGTTTTAAATATTTTATTTTATTTTAATAAAGCTTTATTTATAAACTGCAACATTTACAAACAGCTGAGAAACAATATTTATGCTGTTCAATAAAATACTGGAAAGGATAGACATGTAGTTTGTCTCTTTTATCCGATTATTAATCGATTAATCAAAGTAATAATCGACAGATTAATCGATTATCAAATGAATCGTTAGTTGCAGCTCTTATATATATATATATATATATATATATATATATATATATATATATATATATATATATATATATATATATATATATATATATATATATATATATATAATATATATATATATATATATATATTAGGGCTGTCAAACGATTACAATATTTAATCGCAATAAACACATTTTGTTCATAGTTAACTCTAAATTAATCATGATTATTTGAAGATAAATATAATTTTTCATCATTAATAAGGGTACTCCTGACAGATACTTTTCAAGTTTTAACACCATGAATGGACAATTAATTTGCTTTAAATAAATGTGTTTTAAACATGCTTTTTTAAACAGCTCAACACAAAAAGGTCAAACATGATTTAATGAGAATTTTAAAAAAAGGCCTACTGTGTGTTGCCGCCGTGCCAGATTTGGTATTCTGTAGTAAAACAGAATTTCTATTCCTGCTTTTGGAGCACTTGCATTCAGAGGAGGAGCTACACTTCCATGTTTAGATAACAGTTTCACGCATAAAAACACAAAATGTTGATTGCTATGATCATGCTTTCATTGTCGAAGATGTTTTTGTAATATCCATCCATCCATTTTCTACCGCTTGTCCCCTTTAGGGTGACGGGGCCGGAGCCTATCTCAGCTATAATCTGAGATTTCTACCTGAATAAATGCATCTGATATTCTGTACATTACATGGTGTACAAGTTAATTGACTTCATATTGCTGCATCACAATGTTGTAACCTTCTCTTTTAATTAATCAAATGTAATATGCAGCCTGCTAATCATTCTGTAATTGAGGACTCAATCAGAACATGTTATAAAAGAATTTACACAATATTTCAACCAGCCAGAATTTTTTTTCTTCCAAAAGTAGCAAACTACAAATGAAAGTAAAGCAAAAACTTTACATTATCATTACAAAGTACAGTATGAGGAACCCAGCTGATTATGATGACTTGATAGTTAAAATGCAAAGCCAATGTATTCTTATACAGTATGCTTTTTAATTGGAGGAGACATAGAGGATGATGTCGCTGTTATCGTCACCAAATGTTGACACCATTTCTTTCCCCGTGTTGTTGGCTGCAGCCAATACGTAAATGTACCAAATGCAGGAGTTGCAGCCGTATATTTAACTTGGCTGCACTCTTCAGCCATGAGAAAAATCCTGTGTTTCCTCAGATTGGAAGTATTCCGCCACTTGCATTGATTTTTACGTCACAAATATTGCAGAAAGCATAATCTGCATCGGCGTCGCATTTAGAAAAGCCGAGCCACACTTTACAGTTTCTATTTGGCATGGTTGGGTTTTGTCATGAAACATTGATACGTTGCAAGATTACTAAGAGTATGTCCGCTTCGATATCGCCTGTTTTCCTCTCAAGTGCTGGCAAGTACTCGCCACTTGCAGGTGCTAATTCAGACAGACATAACATCACGCGCAACCCAGGCACCGAAACATGGCACTGCTTACGTGAATCTGTGCCCGGGAGTAGCGGCTGGTTTCTGTCGGTGCCAAAAAAGTACCGGATCCCGTGCCCACCCCTATTGACAAAGCATGATTCGTAATGTAAGACATTTTCATTTTGTATATGCAGTTAAACTGGATATGTAGCACAGTGATTTTATTTTGAAGCCGAAAAAGTGTGTAATTGCTTTGACAAAATGTCTTGACATGTTTTGATGTTGGATTGACTGTTTGCAATAAAAAAAAGTCTCCTTTAGACCTCCTGCTGAACGCCAATTTTACGTCATCTTACTTAATAAATCAGTCACAGTATCAATTTAAATGTTATGTTATCACTGTACCTTAACCGTAATCTGAACACGGAAGTGAAGCACCACCCACCTGAAAGACGTGCGCAGCAGGCGCTTTGCTGCCAGGATATGTCGCCTCTTCTCACAGCGAAGAGTCCTTTCTTGTCGGGAGAACAACAATCTAAAGAGTTAAGCTTTTGCCAAAGACAGCAATCATAAATGAAGCTTTCAGCACATACACAACGTTGACATCTATAGTTATATTTTGAGAAAGACGGGGAAAAACACGCTACTCGTAAAAGGCGAATGCAACAACAAAAAGGCAACAAACATGGCTGAAGACGCAAAGTTAAATCATGAAATGCAACCTTACACTAGCAAAAACGACAGGAATTTGCTTGACCTCTAACCACACACAAAGAAGTTGTAGACCTCCGTGCTTTTCCAAGTTTCAATCTGTTTTGTAGTGCAGGATGACGTTTGGAGCACAAGATACTTTGATATATCTGGGAACACGACCAACAGATAATCCTTGATATCACTCGACAAGATCTATTCCATTGCATAGTTTGATTTTGTTGCTCTTATCTGCTTTTGCAGGAAGATCTAGGCCTCTTGCATAATCAGATAGTTTGCACGCTGCTTGCTGCACACATCTTGGCTTGGTTGACCACCGTTTTTCACTTCCGGGAAGAAGCCATGTGTCGAGATACAAGCAATTGGAACATTTTTTATGGTTATTTTAATCAGAGTTATTGAGCTAACCTTAACAATTTATTTTATTGGCCTGATAATTATCTGTCCAAGAATAATGTTTTCCCTTTTTCCGGAATATAGCCCTATTTTCAAATGTGTATAACAGATGCATATAGTGTTTACTCTTACAATTGTTTTTTATTTTATTTTAACATAATATATAGAAACAGCTTTTAATATGAAGCAGTGCAATTATTATCAAAACAAGAGTACCATTTGCAGTGTCCTTCGAGTGCCTTTAAAAAGCGCTATATAAATACAATTTATTATTAGTGTGTGGGAAGCAAGTGAAAAAAATGCTGTGCAACTTCAACATGAACAAAAAGTAAGTGAAATATTGCAACTGTGTCCTTAGGTGCTTTCATTGCTTTTTGGGGTGGTTATCAAATGCTCTCTGCCAAAACCTGTTCATTATGGTTGTTTGCGTTGCAGTTGTTGACATTGACTTCAACCCGCATTGACAAATTGGCTCTGAGTCTCCGGCAAAGGATGGAGCGGAGTAGATGTCAGCTGAGGACACGTAATATTTCTTCTGCTGTGCTTCTTATGTGTTTGGGGCCTATTGGACAGCTGGTGTTTGTGAGTATGTGTATAGATAGCCACTCAAGGAGACATAGCTGGCTTCACAGAAATACTTTTAAAAGCAACTCTCCCCCCCTGTTTTTCGTGGCTTTCATTTGTGGCACTTTTATCTTAAAAAGGGAGGCATCACCCAGATTGCTTAGTGGAGATTAAACAAGATTCAACATTGTCTAATTTGCACAATTGGCCATGACATGCATGTGCTTTATGGACAGTGAGCAAAAAAAAACTTGAAAAGTAAAACAAATACACTGTATTGCCCAAAGTATTTGGCCACCAGCCTTGACTCACATATGAACTTGAAGTGCCATCCCATTCCTAACCCATAGGGTTCAATATGATGTCAGTCCACCTTCTGCAGCTATTACAGCTTCAACTCTTCTGGGAAGGCTGTCCACACGGTTGCCGAGTGTGTGTATAGGAATTTTTCACCATTCTTCCAAAAGCGCATTGGTGAGGTCACACACTGATGTTGGTGGAGAAGGCCTAGCTCTCGGTCTCCGTTCTAATTCATCCCAAAGGTGTTCTATCGGGTTCAGGTCAGGACTCTGTGCAGGCCAGTCAAGTTAATCCACACAAGACTGTCATCCATGTCTTTATGGACCTTGCTTTGTGCACAGTCATGTTGGAAGAGAAAGGGGCCCGTTCCAAACTGTTTCCACAAGGTTGGGAGCATGGAATTGTCCAAAATGTTTAGGTATCCTGGAGCATTCAAAGTTTCTATCACTGGAACTAAGGGGCCAAGCCCAACTCCTGAAAAACAACCCCACACAATGATTACTCCTCCACCAAATGTCACACTAGGCACAATGCAGTCCGAAATGTACCATTCTCCTGGCAGCTGCCAAACCCAGACTCGTCCATCAGATTGCCAGAGTGACTCATCACTCCAGAGAAGGCGTCTCCACTGCTCTAGAGTCCAGTAGTAACGTGCTTTACACCACTGCATCCGACGCTTTCATTGGACTTGGTGATTTATGGCTTAGATGCAGCTGCACGGCCATGGAAACCCATTCCATGAAGCTCTCTGCGTACTGTATGTGGGCTAATTGGAAGGTCTCATGAAGTTTGGAGCTCTGTAGCAACTGACTGTGCAGAAAGTATTTGCACTGTGCGCTTCAGCGTCTGCTGACCCCTCTCTGTCAGTTTACGTGGCCTACCACTTGGTGGCTGAGTTGCTGTTGTTCCCAAACTCTTCCATTTTCTCATAATAAAGCCGACAGTTTACTTTGGAATATTTTGCAGCGAGGATATTTCACGGCTGGATTTGTTGCACAGGTGGCATTCTATGACAGTTCCACGCTGGAAATCACGGAGCTCCTGAGAGCGGCCCATTCTTTCACAAATGTTTGTAGAAACAGTCTCCATGCCTAAGTGCTTGATTTTATACACCTGTGGCCCAGTGATTAGGGCACCTGATTCAGATCATTTGGATGGGTGGCCAAATACTTTTGGCAATAAAGTGTATGTTTAAAAATACAAATCAACGTGATGTTGCTTTTATTGTTTTGAAATGTGACAAACGGGATTTTTAAATGCCTTTGGTGGGGTTGGCGGCCCACACAGCAATAGTGCTTTCATGACTGCAAATTGTTTGTTGCTTCTTTTGGACTGCTTTTGTATGTTTGCATGCGCTCCCTGCGCGTAGGTATTGACAAGACCGGGTGAGTGACTGCCGTAAACACATTTTATTCGGGACGGTAATGAATGTATTACATTAGGCTGACCATACGTCCTCTTTTCCCCGGACATGTCCTCTTTTGCGGGGGTGTCCGGGCGGGGTTTCTTTAATGCCTCAAATGTCCGGCATTTTGAATTAGGGTTGCGTGTATTTTCAATGTACGTTCAGGGTTAAGTTAAGAAGGGGTTAAAAAAAAAACTGAAGGTGCGCGCACGTAGCAACATTCGTGAGGGAGGGGCAGAGACACAGAGCGAGAGAGCTAGTGAGTGGAGAGAGACATGAGAACAAAAGTGCCTAAACGTAAATGCAACTTCACAGATGATTTGCGGGAAAAGTATTTGTGTTTTCGTCCTGGCCGTGACACATGGAAAGCAGAATGCACTGTGTGCAAAGCAGCAACGTATGTATCTGTGGCAAATAAAGGGGCCAACGAATTACAAGCCCATATCGACACTACAAAGCACAAAACAGCTGTGCAGGGCGAGAGCTACTCTGCTGTTTTTTGTTTAAATTTAATTAACTTGTTTTGAGGCATTATTTATGTTTAAATTATATACAAGAGGTTATTTTGAATATTTCTACCTCTGCACTTTTTTTTTTCCAAAACTGAATGTTACAGAATATGAGTGACTTATTTTGTTATACTGTCAACCAGTGTTGGCGTTAACGCACTTTTTGTGTCTTTTTAACGCATTGGAATCAGAAAGGACACAGATTATTATTTTTTTTTTTTACCATTTGTGGCCCACAGCTAATGTTTTAAAGGCCCACAGCACATTCTAAAAATACTACTAAAATAAACAAAAACATAACAAAAGTGAAATAAAAAAGCTTAAAGGTGAAATGTAATTTAGAAACAGTTGCAATGTTGACTAATAAAACAAAGCTGTTTTTTTTCTTTCAAACGGTCATTGTTCAAAACATAATATTGAATCAAAATCAATGTTATTATGAATTATTGACCTATCAAAGGTTCCGATTACTTCACATCAAATATTACACTTTGAAAAATATTTTTGGTGAAACATTTTGCATATTTTGTGTGTTTGCCATAAAAAACATATTTTTGTTTGACAAAAAAGGGCAGAAAACAAAGAAACAAAAAAAACAACATAAAAAAACTAAAACATTTTGAAATGAGGAATAGATCTGAAGTTGATGTAGACTCCAGAGATTTAAGCGTTAAATATAAAATGTATGTATGCCCTGGCACACCATTATCATCAATTCATGACCCAAGCAAAACACTTTTTACACTTTTATACTGAAATAAATACACCTACAACTTATTAAATAAAAACATAGAAAAAACTAGCAGCAGTGGTAAAGTTTAGATCCATGAAGGAAAGAAGAAAGTGAATGAATGTTTATAACTGAATACATTTACATATGTATACACATTTGTTTTCTTTTGTATTATCTTTTTTAATGAATTAGGTAACGTTTATGACAACCTTTATCCAAAACACAATATAGAATGTGAGATATAACAGGATAATGCATACATTTGTCATTTGTTTTCAAAACGCTTACAAAAAAGTGGGACCCCAAAAATTTACTGTGGGACCCCATTTTTATGACTTGATGGGGTCCCTGGGACCCCATTTTGAAAATTCCTAGCGCCAACACTGCTGTCAACAGAGGAGAAAAAACGCTTTATTTAAAAAAATATATTATTTATGAAGCAAGTTCGAGTATCATTGGCAAATTTTCACCTAGTCCCGGCCTTGGCGTGCTGCCCGCCTTGGCACGCATATATGTGTCCTCTTTTTGGGATTTCAGAATATGGTCAGCCTACTTTAAGCAAACAGCCCCTTTAACATAATTTTATTTGTACAACATAATTGTATTTACCTTTATTGAAGACTCTTGGTGGCGAATGTGGCGATGAGTTAAGATAGGAGGGGAGGGAAGAGCCACGCGTGTGCGGTTGACACGTAGTCGGTCGTAAACTTGACTTTAAAATGCATTTCGCGGGTCTAGTCTACTTCCTATAATGTGTTTACAACCGTTCCCCTTGAAACATGTTACACCTGCTAACTCATAATCTGTACATGACTATCCTATTGTAACATGTGGTATTTTGAAATGATTTTTTTCTTTGATTCAGGGTTTCTCACCTAAACTAAAGTTATGGCACTTGCAACTTTCTTTATTCCATATTTTATTATCCATGTAACAGGGTCAATTAAGTCATGTGAATAATGTATTTTGTAATGTTTTATTGTTATAATTTACACAAACTGTGTAAGTTACATGTAAATACCTGAAGGTTGTTCGATGTTTTGTCAACGTGGAACCATTGACTCGTCCCTCCTACTGCAATAATTACTGTGACACCTGTCTTTTTATATGCGTTGGACACGCCTTCCTACTTCCCTTTCGTCCACGATAATGGGAGAGGGGCTTGAGGATGGCGGAGCAATTTTGACAACGTGTGTATTTTCTGTATTGTCAGTAAAGTGCATCTGAGCAGCAACACATGTTGTAGGTCGTTCTCCATAAAATCCACACAACGCAGAGGAAAAAAACCACCGGTTACATCCGTACTCAAATAAATGGATGGATGGACTATAGAACGCGTAGACCGTATGAAAGCCAGAGATACGCAGTGCACTTGAACGCCTCATCCTTGTGTCCTAACAAGCCCTATTGGTTAACTGGTGTTATGTTATTTGATTCAATATTAATACTTTCAACTATTTGTAGTCTCTGCAGTTGTTCTCACTCATGACCACTCCAAGTAGCAATATGACTTGGCTAATCTATGATTATAAACACATTCAAACGTACATTTTAGGTTGACAAACAATATTTATTTAGGTTCACAAAAATGATAAGTTAATTATCAAGGTAGTCCACAAATATTGTGGGAATGGTCTTATACAGTCATACAAAGTGGGGGGTGTGGACATACATGAACAAACCATTTATGAACAAGCCAACCCAGAAACACTCAGATTTAAACCAAATAAAGTATGAAGCGTGGGGAAGATAAACCAAAGCTCAAGTTTAAACTAAATCATATCACATGATTTATTCATTATTATATCCATAATTTCCCTAATCTTTTTAAATCTTTGAAAAAACACCTGCTAGTTAATATATTGTGTATCGCCACATTTTCTTCTTTCATCAAATAATAATAAAAAAAACAATAATAATACAAACAAATTAAAACCAAGGGCAGACCCTGTGTGTAATATATTGCCGTAAATCAGGGTCACCCCTGAGCTGCCCCCTCCCACCCCCAGCGTAGAGGACTGGGCAACGCTACACCCTTAAATCCTGTCAAGACGGCTGTTGGATACAAGCATACTGTCTGCAGGGAGTCCACATTACAAAAGGATTATTAGGGCCACATTGAAAGTAAAATCTGTTGTTACATTAAAACAACAACAATGTAAAAATTGTAAGGAACAAAAAAATCATGATGTTACAAGACAGAACAAATATATAACGCATATATTGTTATGGTACAAGAAAGTTACTTTGCAAGAAGAATAAAATCGGAATTACTTAAGAAATAAAGTGCAATTTTTCAAGAAAAAAGTCATGACAATTAGGTTGTCATACTATAAAAATACAAATTTGAGTTGTTTTAAAAAAATATTACAATACAGTCGTATTATTGCATTTTTAATGATTGAATTGACAATCAACTTGCTATTTAGTAGTAACTACATGATAATAAATATTTAACAAAAACATTCACACAGTTAATGAATTTCTTAATTCTCATAAAAATAAATTTTTCTCTTAAAATTGTTACTTTATTCTTGTAATTGCAGCTTTTATTTCGAAATGTTATGATTGTATACTTGTTTTTTTAAATCAGTGTGGCCCTATTAACCTTGGTACCAAATAGCTTTTGGTTAGCGTTACCCATGTTGTCCTGCTGTTATGATCAACAAGACACTTTTTGCCAATTTGCTATCAGTCTGAGATGATCTGATTCAAATTAGTTGATTAGCTTCGGAAACATACAGTATGTTTGCTATAAAAGATGTTATAGACACATCATGCAAAAAAGCGTATTTGTGTAGAAAAATGGAGTAGTCGTGTTTTTTTTTTTTAAGCAGAACCACCTCCCTTAAGTCCTCCAACATAATAAAAACTATCAGCATTTACAAACAATATTACATTAAACCACGTTGTTTTCTTGTACAACCCATAATTTCATAAAAGTATACAGTTGTAGACTCAGCTTCGAAACAAGCCATTGCGGCGAGAATAGCATGAACCAAAGCGACAAGCGCCTTTAAGAGAAGCACATTTTTAAGAACATGTCCTGTGTTTTCAAGAGGAAACTGTTGGTTTAAGAAGAATCCCTGATTGGCTAAAAAGAAGTCAGGTGACCACCAGGTGAGGTAAGAGGAAGCCCCACTTTGACGGTGGAGATGACAATATGGAGGTGTTTTCTTCTGAGCGATAATGTGTGTATTTGTGTGTGTTTACGTATACATTTATAGATTTATATATTGGTGTGTATGCATTTTGATAACAAATCCTGCTCTCACCATCTTACACACGCACACACTCACACTCACACACACACACACTCTAGTGCGTGATGATTCAGTCACTGTAAAACACTGCATTGCAAGTTCCTCTCTTGTCATGCAGCACAGACAGAAACTCAAGAAGACCAGTGGAAAAAAAACACTGGCTAGTAAAAAGAAGTGTTGGGGTGAACACAATTCTAAAAAAATTGCTGCCTTGAATGTCCTTGAACATCTCATAAAATCCTTGGGCATGATTTTTTTTGTCTTTTTTCAAACAATTTTTGAAAATTTCAATAATATTTCTCTTGGGGAAAAAACAACCTTCAAATACTTTTATTTCTATGTGTGTGCGTATCCTGTATTTTTTTCTACTTTTGCATTGGTTTACTCCTTAATAGTTCACCCAAAGTATCTCTTGGTTTGCGTAGGTTCCATCTCGTCCGTCCATTTGGGGAAAATGACAAATTATCAAATGGTCGCCCTCTCTCCATCCCAATCATCCGGGGGGAGGCAGAGCGGGGTTTCAGTCCCGCCGTGACTCTTCACCTCTCAGCCTCCATTGCTACACTAGCCTTTTGCTCTGCGCCTGCACGGGGGTTGACGCCCGTGGGCCAAGCGGGGCATGGTTGTGTGGGGGGTTGCCCCGGAGTCCAGAGTCCCTGCGAGGGCGTCGGCATGTTGGGTACGTTCGGTAACACCCCCCAGCCGCCGACCTGAGGGGGTGGAGGGGAGGTGGCCATGGACGCCGCCATGGGGCTGCTGCTGAAGCTTTCGGACGCCTTGAGCCGGGAGAACATGGTCAGGGCGTCTGGGAAATTTGGGGGTGTTGCTGGTGTGTTGGCTGGTGTGCACATCTGAAGGAATGGAAATAAGATTTTAATGTTGAATTCACCCGACAAGTTACAAAGTATCAACAAGAAACATGCTCATTTACTCAACTGCAGCAAGTACCAGATGTTCATTTGTGGTAAGACACTTATTGAAGGGGGCGTACAAATTTACACATGAATTGTCAAAACATTCAATAATACTCTGAAAGTTTTTCACAATTGATTAACTTATTTACAATAGCATGTCAACATTTTTATTAAGCTTATTATTAAATATTACATTGTGGCCTGCATCACACACGCTACATTTGTTTCTTCCATTCTCCTTTCATTTTGGGCCGGTCGAAACCCTTAAAGGGGATCTGCACTTTTTTTGGGGGAAATTTTGCCTATCGTTCACAACCCTATGTAAGACAGGAACACATGTTTTTCCTTTTTTATGCATTCTAAATAGAAAATAAATATGATCAAAAGTCTGCTTACAATGGAGCTTATGAGTGCCTATAAAGCCCTTAAAACATCCGAATATACTGGGTTTTATGGGCGGAATAAGGGACCTCCATTGGCTCCATTGTAAGCAGACTTTTATTAAAATTTATTTACGAGGTCGAATGCACTTTTTTTTAAATGCATCTGTCGTATTGTCTTCATAATGATTGTTTACGATAAGCAAAATTCCCAAAAAAGTGCAGTTCCCCTTTAAGAAACACCTTTTATCTAACTTGAAAAAAAAATCAGCTTCACAGATGCAATGCCTGTTTGGCAGACTGTGTGAGTTTTAAGGCGATGGGCGATATATTATTTGGTATAAAAAAATTATAATTGAATCATTTACAGGTTACAAAGGCTCCGAATTTGGCTGCTGGTATGCAGTGACATTAGGGCTGCAACTAACGATTATTTTGATAGCCGGTAAGTCAATGATTATCTAGTCGACCTGTCAGATAATAAAGCGTACACATACCGGTATATAATGGCTCAAATTTTTCCAATCAACTTCTAAATACGGCTTCAGTTATTTTAGGCATGTGCTTATGTAAAACAAAGTTGACTAATTCATTCAAAAAATATCTATTTACACTGTAACTGCTGCAAGGTAGAAGCTAACTCTCTTACCGAGGTTGAGAACGCATCCTCCCTCCAAATGCCCGACATCATGTCTCTTGCTTTAAATTCTCGCATATCACAGATGTACAGCCATAAAAACAAGGTCCGCTTTGCAAAATGAGCATGATATTAATGTTAACATAAATAAGAGGAAATATCAAACTTTACATGTTATCACTGGCATTGTGTTTGTGTTTTTCCGCGCGGAAAAACACGAGTGATGACGTCAAGACTATTGTAGACAAATATAATGGTCGACGACAAATTGTTGCAGCCCTAAATAACATAATGCAAAATTTTTGATTCTATTGTACTGTCACAACTGTTATTAATCTACTTGTCAATTTACTGTTAATATCTTGTTACTTTCTGTTGTGGTTCTATCTCCACTTCTGTTAAAATGTAATAAACACATTTTCCTCCATTGTTTGGATACTACAAATTTGGGTATGGATCCAATACCAAGTAGTTACATGGGCACTATTGGTCACACCAATGCTGATGTTAATAATTCAATTATTTGCCACCATGGAGGCAGGAACTGCTGACTTACAAGTGACTTTGATTGTGGAGGGGCATTAGACACTAGCGAGGATATAAAAGTAAGTAGAAGACGCGTTTGTTAGCTTATAGCTGTCAAATTTGTGGGATACAGCTAGAATGTGTCATCAATATGCATTATCACGATCTATTGTTGGCCAAATGTATAATTGTTATATTGTCTATATCGCACAATCTAACGGCAATTACAGCAAACTAGTGAGATCACCTGGTGCATAAATATTTATTATTCCACGGTTTAAAGAAATGGTATTCCATAGTATATAAATAGTGTTTTCATGATTATTGCGGGGGCCACATTTCAGACTCCCCTGTGGTAGGATAACTTTCTCTATGATTTTTTGTCAATATAATATGCATTTAATGTCGTTATAAGCCCTCCACACACCCTTTACACACACTTGTAAATACTTTCTATGCTCTTAAAACACATTTAAAAAATGTAACATCAAGACTTAAATGGTTTCTCAAATCTCAAAGTAGTCGATGCTATTTTAAAATCTGTGATGCACTGAGACCCGCAATAAGTGAACTGCAAAGTGGCAAGGTCAAGGTCCATGTAGATTTATTTATATAGCACAATTTAAAACAGACTACTGCCCGAAAGTGCTGTACAGATTAAAACAGAAATAATAATAATAAACATCACAATAAGTACAGAACATTTTATGTTTAAAACAGTTAATGCATAAAAAGAAAAACATGAAAATGTCCTCACATATGTCCAGCTCAGCTTGTGTTAAACGCCAGCGCAAATAAGTGGACTTTTAAAGATTTAAAAGTATCGGGAGATGTTGCCGCTCTGAGATTCAGAGGGAGCATTTCAGAGTTTAGGGCCTACTATCGCAAAAGCCCTATCTCCTCTCGTCTTCAGCCTCGACCTTGGGCATTCTAAAAATCACTGCTGCCCTAAGGGCTCTGACTGGGGTATGCAGAATAAGTAGGTCAGCTATATATGGTGAAGCCAGCCCACGAAACACTCTTTTTGACCAATAACTGAAATTTGTTCAAAAGAAATGAAAAAAGCATAACAATGGGAGAGAAAGCAGGGGCATAGAGTTTAGTAGGTTCACCACATTGAAAGGCACAAGCCAAGCTGTAACAAGATATGACCAAGATGAACATGACAAAGCAGTCACCTAAAAAGGTTATGATGATCCAGATCATTTTATATGCTGTGTTCACAAACCCAGGGAACATTTATTTACTTTCCATCAGTCTGGCCATTTCCTTGGCATTACATTTGAACTACATTTGACATTATTTAAGTTAAAATGGCTACTCTCCTCCTTTTCTTTGGCAACCCATTTAGGCAGCAAAATAGTTAAACAGTTTGATTCGTTGCACCGAGGAGAATCCATTAGGCCCGTCAACCATGCAGCATAAAAACATTGATTTAATGCATATCAAGATGACGTTAGAAATTATTATTATTTTAAATCTGTTATGATGCACATCAAAAGTCAGGCTTTTTCCTCACCACAAATACGCATTAATATAATAGCCTTTGTGCCACTAGTGTGACTTAATGCTGTCGAGCAACAAACACGCGCACATACCTGCACAGGCACACACACACATACACCCCTTGATTGTACCAAAAACAACACTTAACTTTGTGCCTTGAAGCTTCCAGACCCCATGTTTTGTGCGTGTTTGCAAAAGATGACTTCCCCCCTATTCCTCCACATAAAAACATGCACGTGCGTGCACAGACATAGCTTTCACTAAGTCGCTTCCATTTGTGACCAGGAAAACAACAACCGCTGTATGGTCCAGCGGGACGCAGAGGTGGAGTCACATTCTGCGAGGAGGCTTGCAATCCAGGAATAAAAGAGGTACATGACACAAGTCACTATTAGGATGCAACACAAATAATTGAAAGCAACTTGCAACTTTTATCACAGGAATAGCTGTAATATTGAAATCAAAGAGTTGCTATGCAGGTTATACTGTACTGTCAAATATTTATCCATGATTGCAGTCAAAACATGTAATCTAACGCATTTAAATATTCTACTCAAATGACATTTGTCTATCTGATAACACAAATATATCAAGTACCTATTTTATTCAATGACTCCATCAAATACAAATTGATTCAGTGTTATTTGTTATTTTGTCTCTCCATGTTAAAATAAACCTTCTATTAATATAGTAGGTTGAGTATTTGAGCCACTGCTGACTTTGTAAGTTTACAATAAGTATTCAATTCCCCAACTATTGCTGAATGTTCAAATTTACAGAAGAAAAGAACCTTCTTTCACAATGTAAACAAAAGGGCAGACAGTATTTGACGCCCTGTGCCCCAGCCGCACCTCCACAAGGTTATGCAAAAGTACTTTGTTTCATCCTAATAGCATTACAACACAAATGGCATTGAAAACACTCCTTGGTGGAGATAAATATTAGAAAGCTGAAAAACAGGACAGGCTGGAAAACATAATATTCCTTGATGCCACAGGCCTCAGTTTGAGCAAAGGTCCTGTATGTCATACAGATTGTGACAAATGGTGCGTCAGAAAAAAAGGATAATCTTCCCTAGGAGTGGGACCAAACTAAACCGACTTCCCCCTAAATGTGCTGCATCCTGCAGGTTAGCCCTTGCAGTGATACACCCACGTGGTCCTGCTTGACTGGGTTAGACGAGACCAGAGGTTCACCGGGTGTTATGTAAGATGAGCATGTCCACAGTGCACTCTTGACAGGAAACGCTGGCTCATGTCTTTAAGACCCTTTCCTGCGGTAAAGGGACACCCTAGAATGTTAGTGTGACCTCTACACAGTGAAGGCTCATATGTGGACTTACTTTTATGATGAAACGTGTGAATGGTTTTGTGTGTGTGACTGAGGACAAGACCTTCTAAATGTCCTTGAATAGAAAATAAGGGGAAAAAAACCCGACACCTGTCCTCTCAGGTTGTCTGCTGAGACCTCTGACTCGTCCATAAACACATGCACAGTTGGCTAGTCCGGGGTAAGACACACAGAGACTAAACAATGCCGTTTATAAAGTTACGATTCTGGATGATAGTATTTTGATGGGGATAATAAAATGAGTTGTGCTAAAGTTGGATCCGACTCTTCCTCAATGATTGTGATATGGGATCTGACATAATTGGGATTTGGATTGACAACATGGACTATCTCAATCGACATCATACCAACAGAAACTGGCAGTGGAAGACAGTTTGATTCTAAAGTTGTGTATCACCAAATTTAACAGGATTCAGGGGTGCGCCACAAATATCGATCAGATAATTATGGAGCCGATAGGACGTCATACCGATAAGTCCGAAAACATTAAAGAATAGCTTTGATAAAATGCGCTGTGCATGTCGTAAACTTCCCCTGAGCTAACTGTAAACAAACATGGCCTCCATCTTGTGGGACTTCTTCACTGTTTCAGGGGAAGACATTTTGCATGCTATCTACTGTACACCAAATGTTCTGCAAACATTCCTTGAGGAGGTAAAAAACATTCAGCTTCAACACGTCAAATATTTATCAGCCACGAAAGTCCAGCATCACTATAAGTGTTTTGAAAGCCTACAAAGGTGCCAGGACTGCTAGAGAAACTACGCCAAGCCAGCCGCAAAGAAATGTACAAACTGCAGTTCAATCTGAATTGAAAAAATATGAGATAAACAGTTATTGTCTTGGTCTTGAGGAGCAGGAAGTTCTCTATCAGTTTGAAATAAAAACTAGACACAGTTTGGACATTCTCACTGTGAGGTCTACTCACTTGTGTTGCCAGTTAATGGCTGTGTTGAGTTAGATTTAGAAGACAATCAATCTATAGTGGTTTCTTAAGACTACTTTTTCAGTTACATACACATTTTTTTTCATATTTTTGTCCTTAGATATAAGATGTGTGCGGTATAAACTATCATTTGTGAGTTACTAATGTAAATTAGATTTTTTTTTGTTGATGTATAATTGGCATTGAAAAGTTGATGTTGGTGTGCCACGTTCAGTTACATTAAGGGGATACCCTGGTGGTTATCTCAGGGTTTCCTTCAGATTGCCAATATAATTGTGACGGTGTGGGTGTGGCTAGGTGCGTGGTGTAGGCGTGACCAACGTGGCATAATTGTATAACTTGCATACCTGTTGATGATGCAATTTAAAAACAAATCTGTGTTATTAGTATTAACATATTTTTTCTTATATCATTTTGGCCCCTTTTTCAATTGTAGATGCCTATTGTACAATACCATATTTTATGCCCTGCCTGAATGTTTGAATATAGTTTGCCAAACATGTAAACAGTCCATGAAGTCACTGTAAAACTAAGCACACAAATGAAAGTACATCAATATACACATGAAGTGCACTTACATGTAGGAATCACATTAAATTAATAACAGTTTGATATCAAATTTGATATCAAATTTGACACAATTAATCACAATATTTTAATCAAAAAACTAGAACGATATGGCATCAGAGGGTTAGTCTTAAACTGGATAAGAAGTTATCTAACTAACAGGAAACAATACGTGAAGCTAGGCGAACACACGTCTACAACGCTAAATATATCCTGTGGTGTACCTCAGGGATCAATACTAGGACCTAAATTATTCAATTTATATAAATGACATTTGTAAAGTTACAAAAGATTTAAAGTTAAGTTAAGTTAAAGTACCAATGATTGTCACACACACACTAGGTGTGGTGAAATTTGTCCTCTGCATTTGACCCATCACCCTTGATCACCCCCTGGGAGGTGAGGGGAGCAGTGGGCAGCAGCGTAGCCGCGCCCGGGAATCATTTTTGGTGATTTAACCCCCAATTCCAACCCTTGATACTGAGTGCCAAGCAGGGAGGTAATGGGTCCCATTTTTATAGTCTTTGGTATGACCCGGCCGGGATTTGAACTCACAACCTACCGATCTCAGGGCGGACACTCTAACCACTAGGCCACTGTTAGTATTATTTGCGGATGATACAACAGCGTTTTGTTCAGGAGAGAACACACAGGAGATAATACAAATAATAACAGAAGAAATTAACAAATTAAAAAGATGGTTTGACAAAAACAGACTATCGTTGAATCTTAGTAAAACTAAAATAATGCTATTTGGTAACAGTAGAAGAGAAAGTCAAACACAAATACAAATAGACGGAATAGAAATTGAAAGAGTAAATGAAACCAAATTTCTAGGTATAATGATTGATGATAAATTGAACTGGAAATCTCACGTAAAAAATATACAACAAAGTTGCAAGAAACACGTCAATAATGAATAAAGAAAAACATGTTCTAGACCAAAAATCCCTCATATTCTCTACTGCTCACTAGTGTTACCATATCTGAGCTACTGTGTAGAAATATGGGGAAATAATTGCAAAAGTACACTTCATTCATTAACGGTGTTACAAAAAAGATCAGTTAGAATAATACATAATGTTGGATATAGAGAACATACAAACCCTTTATTTATTGAATCAAAAATACTGAAATTCCACGACATAGTGAATTTGCAAACAGCTAAAATTATGCACAAAGCAAACTATAACCTGCTACCCAAGAATATACAACAATTCTTCTCAAAAAAAGAGGAGAAATATAATCTTAGAGAAAAACGTAATTTAAAACATTTGTTTGCACGTACAACACTTAAGACCTTCAGTATATCAGTATGTGGAATTAAATTATGGAATGGATTAAGCAAAGCAATCAAACAATGTACTAATATGATCCACTTCAAGAAACTCTTCAAACTTAAAGTGTTTACAAAGTACAAAGAAGAAGAACCATGGCAAACATTCTCAATTTATTTCATCCATCCATTCATTCATTCTTAAAGTAATCTTACTTATCTCATCATATGAAATATGACTTACTTCACCAATTATTATTATTAAATTCTTACTATTATTTATTTATTTTTATTGTGATTACTTATGGAGTTTATTGTGAAAAAATTGTGAACAGGAAGTGAACAAAAAGTTTTGCAACTGTTATGTAAAGAAAAGGGGTAGGATTAAATAAGCTCTGCTTCTTCCTACTCCTTTTCGAACATGTTGAAAAGAGAAACCGGAAATTGTGATGTATCATGTTGTATGCTTGCATGTTCGAAATAAACTCAAACTCAAATGAAAAGCAATTAAATTATTCAGGATGAAGGTTGCCTCTAATTGCCGCTACATTAATGCTAATGTTCCATGGATCAGCTCATTGACAGGCTAACAGAAATGAGCATAGTCATTCACAGGGCACATATCTCGACAATTATTCACACTCACAAAATTAGCAGAATGAACTTGTATGTCCATCTATTTTCAAACCGTTTATCCTCATTAGGATCGTGGGGGTAAGCTGGAGCCTATCCCAACTGACTTGGGGCGAGAGGTTGTGTACACACCCTAGACTTGTCACCAATCGCAGGGCACTTATAGACATTCACACTCACATTCATACCTATGGACAAATAATACATTTTTGAACTATTGTTGTCCCGATACCAATGTTTTGGTACCGGTACCAAATTATTTCGATACTTTTCGGTACTTTTCTAAATAAAGGGTATCACAAAAAATTGCATTATTGGCTTTATTTTAACAAAAAATCTTACGGTACATTAAACATATGTTTCTCATTGCAAGTGTGTCCTTAAATAAAATAACTTGTCTTTTATTAGTAAGTAAGCAAACAAAGGCTCCGGTACTTTTCAGAAGCGGTATAGTACCGAATATGATTCATTAGTATCGCGGTACTATACTAATACCGATATACCGTACAACCCTAGTTGGAACAAACACAGGAAATAAAATTGTTTACGAGCCGAACAAGAGTGCAACAACAAAAACAAGACGCTAAAAATCACCTTACTATGGTGGAATCACTTACACCAGGCATGTATGATGATAACATGTATGATGAAAAAAAAGCACAGTGGAGAACGATCACTGAAGCAGTCGCTGTGTACACTGCCAGGATATGTGAATGGAAAAAGCCTGCGTTTATCCACTCACTGAAAGAAAATATAGTCCTCTCGATATTTTACTTGATTATTTATGTGCATACAATGTATAATACTTATATAATATTTACAGAAGTATTTCATTCAAGACAAAAGTTTTAAGTTTGCACTTTGTTGATCTCAATGTTGGTGATTAATATTTATTTGCAGGTAATGTGCAATGTTACATTTTTGTTAACAGAAGTATTTTGATCAAGACAGAAGTATTGCTTACCAGAGGAAGCTCTTAATTTAGTTCTATGAAATTTATTCCATAAAAAGTACAATTTATACCTGGTCTGAAAAGAACAACATTATTCAAATTAAAAAGAAGAGTAAAGAGTAAAATTCAGTGATGCAGCATCATTTCAAACTAATAGTTGTTGATCAAATAAACAAAAAACAATATATTAAATTTGCTGTTATGTTTAAAAAAAAAGAAAAGAAAAGAAGGTCTGGCACCTTCTATTTTGCCGTGGCGGGGCGACACAATCAATTACATGTAGAGGAAACTCTGGTTGTCTCATAATCAGGTGAGGGCCTACATGGTAATCGAGTTAAATATATTCTGCACAACAAAAACATGATGTTAGCATTAAATAACAGGTGGTACCACTTAAAAACTATGTAATTATTACTGACAATACCATGTGTCATGATAGATTGTCCTGTGGAATTGTCTTATATTCAGGTCAATACTGCAAAATAGACAATTGTATTTTTTGCCATTGATTAAATGAATATACTGCTTCAGATGCCCATCCAGGTTGCTTAAAATGATCAAAATGAAAATAAAGCAAACAAAAAAGGATTTACGTTTAGCTAGGTCTTACTCTTACAAAACAAAGGGATTTTGTGTTTAGTACAGAGCCAACAGAGTGGTGTTACCATGGGCACGGTTGTTATGAGGAAAGAGCACAGATCTCCTGTTGAGGACAAAGCATTGTGGTTGCAACGACCCGTCCCCATCCGCTCTCACTCGCAAGTGTGTTTGCAAAAGGCTGGCATGAAGGAACGCGTGCCTGATGGTCAGCAGCCTCCCCCAAACATGCCGGGCTCCGGGCTGCGTCAAACCTCTACACACCTAAACACCCCTGTTTGTGGACATGCATGTGTGTTTGTGTGCAAACACTTGAGATGGAGTTATTTCTCATCTCACCAACCGCATTCCTCAGGAACACCAAGTGTGTGCGCTATGTGGAAGGCATAAAATGGAGAAGTGGGGGCTCTCTTGCCTTTGTATACTTGTGAATAGACTCCAATTACGTGGTTCTACTCAGATGCTACTCCTAAATTGGCTTTCATGAATTTCAATGTAAAAGTGAATACACTTAAATATGCGTTAGTACTGGGCGATATGGCTTAAAAATAATGTTTAAAAATTTGATTTACGTCCCCCCCTACTTTAAAAAAAAAAAATTAACTATGGATTCAAATGAGATAATTCAAAACAAGTTTTTATTGTATTTAATCAAAAACTAGTAGTTTGAAATGACACTGCATACACTGCATCTTACTCTTGGCAAAATTCTAATTTGTTTGTATAATGTTGTTCTTTTTAGACCAGATATAAACTGGAATAACTTTTTATGGAATCATTTTCAAAGAATTAAATGAAGAGCTTCCCTTGGGAATCAATAATTCTGCTTGAATAGAATACTTCTGTTAACAAAAATGTAGCACTGTACATTTTGCATGCAAATAATCTCCAACATTGACGTCAATAAAGTGCAAACTTCAAACTTCTGAGTTGAAGAACATACTTCTGTGAATTTTTTTTTTATACTAAACATTGTAGCCAAATAAATAATAGGACTATAGTTTGTTTTTAGTAAGGGGATAAGTAAACTCAGCCTTCTTCCTTCACACAACTTGGTGATGTGCAGAACAACTGCTTTAGTGATCGCTCTACACATTGTGCTTCTTCTCATCATACAAACCCCGTTTCCATATGAGTTGGGAAATTGTATTAGATGTAAATATAAACGGAATACAATGATTTGCAAATCCTTTTCAACCCATATTAAATTGAATGCACTACAAAGACAAGATATTTGATGTTCAAACTCATAATTTTTTTTTTTTTGCAAATAATAATTAACTTAGAATTTCATGTCTGCAACACGTGCCAAAGTAGTTGGGAAAGGGCATGTTCACCACTGTGTTACATGGCCTTTCCTTTTAACAACACTCAGTAAACGTTTGGGAACTGAGGAGACACATTTTTTAAGCTTCTCAGGTGGAATTCTTTCCCATTCTTGCTTGATGTACAGCTTAAGTTGTTCAACAGTCCGGGGGTCTCCGTTGTGGTATTTTAGGCTTCATAATGTGCCACACATTTTCAATGGGAGACAGGTCTGGACTACATGCAGGCCAGTGTAGTACCCGCACTCTTTTATTATGAAGCCACGTTGATGTAACACGTGGCTTGGCATTGTCTTGCTGAAATAAGCAGGGGCGTCCATGGTAACGTTGCTTGGATGGCAACACATGTTGCTCCAAAACCTGTATGTACCTTTAAGCATTAATGGCGCCTTCACAGATGTGTAAGTTACCCCTGTCTTAGGCACTAATACACCCCATACCATAACAGATGCTGGCTTTTCAACTTTGCGCCTATAACAATCCGGATGGTTCTTTTCCTCTTTGGTCCGGAAGATACGACGTCCACAGTTTCCAAAATCAATTTGAAATGTGGACTCGTCAGACCACAGAACACTTTTCCACTTTGTATCAGTCCATCTTAGATGAGCTCAGGCCCAGCGAAGCCGACGGCGTTTCTGGGTGTTGTTGATAAACGGTTTTCGCCTTGCATAGGAGAGTTTTAACTTGCACTTACAGATGTAGCGACCAACTGTAGTTACTGACAGTGGGTTTTTGAAGTGTTCCTGAGCCCATGTGGTGATATCCTTTACACACTGATGTCGCTTGTTGATGCAGTACAGCCTGAGGGATCGAAGGTCACGGGCTTAGCTGCTTACGTGCAGTGATTTCTCCAGATTCTCTGAACACTTTGATGATATTACGGACCGTAGATGGTGAAATCCCTAAATTCCTTGCAATAGCTGGTTGAGAGAGGTTTTTCTTAAACTGTTTTAACAATTTGCTCACGCATTTGTTGACAAAGTGGTGACCCTCGCCCCATCCTTGTTTTGTGAATGACTGAGCATTTTATGGAATCTACTTTTATACCCAATCATGGCACCCACCTGTTCCCAATTTGCCTGTTCACCTGTGGGATGTTCCAAATAAGTGTTTGATGAGCATTCCTCAACTTGATCAGTATTTATTGCCACCTTTCCCAACTTCTTTGTCATATGTTGCTGGCATCAAATTCTAAAGTTAATGATTATTTGCAACAAAAAAAAGTTTATCAGTTTGAACATCAAATATGTTGTCTTTGTAGCATATTCAACTGAATATGGGTTGAAAATTATTTGCAAATCATTGTATTTCGTTTATATTTACATCTAACACCATTTCCCAACTCATATGGAAACGGGGGTTGTACATGGTATGATCATACATACCTTGTGTAAATGATTCCACCATAGTAAGGTGATTTTTAGCCTGTAGTTTTTGTTGTTGCGTCTTGTTCGCCTTGTAAAATATTGTATTGTATTGTATTTCCTTCACACGTCTGGAATAAGTTAGTCTTGCCTTTTTGAAACAAACTTTGCAACGTGCAGTCATTTGTTGCAGTCCTGTTGCCGCAAAACCAAAGTACTGACAACAAACGTGTCGCTCTTGTTAGCCTTAGCATTAGCCATGTTTTGCTATGTGTGCCGCTAAGGAAGTAACGGGTCAGCGCAAGCTACAGAAGCTCCTGAGGGGCAAAAAGACTTGATTCTGTACAATTGATATACCGCCCAGGCCGAGTCCACGTTTAATTTTGTTGATAAAGTAGAATTTGACTGAACGATCATTTTCATCAATGGCACAACATCCAACTGGCAGCAAACAGTAAAGGATACATTTAATTTTGCCTGGTTTGCTGCTGAAACATTCTGTCACAAGCTGAAACAAAATTGAATAGAATAGAATGCTTTTGTCATCAACCATGAGAGCATGAATAATTTACAGGCGGCTACTTATTAGGTGAAGGATGTAAAGATAAACCTTGGTAAAACTCACAGTTCGTATTACCGTTTTAAATTAATTGATTGAAAACACTTTGATAAACTCAAGGACTGGTGACACTGCTCATTTACTAGAGAAGCAAGCTAGCTTTTTAGTCGGCACCTATTTCCCAAGAACATTTACGCTTCGCTTTCCAGAACGCACACTTTCTTAGCTCTGACAAAGAGGTATTGTTTTGGCCTGGGCTTGTTTGTTTGCAGTAGGGCTGGGCGATATATCGATATACTCAAAATATATCGCGGGTTTGTCTCTGTGCAATATAAAAAATGACTATATTGTGATATTCAAGTATACGTTCTCCCGCAGTTGCTTTTAGCTGCAGGCATTACACTACAGGCTTTTCTCACTCTTTCTAGTCTCTCCTTCTCACAGAGACTTAAACGAGCGCACCTTCTTACATACGTCACATACGTATACGCCCTCGCGGAGCAGAGAGGCAGCAGCATGGCTAAAGTTAGCTGTGGTGCGAGTGGTAATACGAGAGAAAGAAGGTGCGAATCTGGTAACAAATGAAGGAAGAATTAATTCCCAAGAAAAACAGCACGGGGTCCATCGTCTGGCGGTGGTTTGGCTTCAAGTGGGAATATGTCGAACAGACAACCGTAATTTGTCAAGTGTGGGGCGAAAGCGTTGCTACAAAAAGTAGCATTACCGCTAATATGTAGCATCATTTGAAAGGTCACCCGCTAGAGAATGAAGAGTGCTTACTCCGCATGTCAACATCTCCGTTCGGTGCCACACCAACAAAATGCCGAGGCAACCATTTCCACATCAACACCGTATGAAAAAAATAGTCCACGACATAAGGAGATAACGTCCGCAGTAACCTACCACATAGCGAAGGACGTACACAATTTGATTTCCTATTATGCAGCTCATTTTTATTTGACAGTTATTGAAATATCTTGTGTGACATCATGCACAGAAGTGCATTTTATTTGTTTTAAACTATTGTAGTGGCGTTCTGTATAAAAAGTGCACTTTAATTTAGTGTTGTTTTGATATGTCATCTTAGTGACATCATGCACAAAAGTGCACTAATAGCTTGTTTTAAAATGTCTCTGACAATCTTGCACTTTCTGTTTTGGAAATGACACAAATGTTTGTACCACTGCTTAATAACTGTTTAATAAATACAGTTTTGGTCAATATACTTAGTTGTGATTTCCCTCTCTGCATGAAAGTTTAAAATGAGCATATATTAATGCAGTATGAACAAGAATGTTTTAATGTAGACACATAGAATCATCATACTGGTGTGTACTGGTGTGATTATATGCATCAAGTGTTAATTCAAGGCTAAGGCAAAAATATCGAGATATATATCGTGTATCGCGATATGGCCTAAAAATATCGAGATATTAAAAAAAGGCCATATCGCTCAGCCCTAGTTTGCAGCATAACTCAACTAGTTATTGAAAGATTTAATGTGCAAAAAACAATTCCTTTTACCTACGACGAGTATGAACACACTTCACTTCCTGCTTATTGCGTTCAACGCCCCCACCTTGTCAGGCCCGCTCTGCACAGAGGATTCTGGGAGATATAGTTTATTTACAAAACGCCAGAAAAAACTACACTCACCAAGTTTTCGTTTGATACCGTCACACGTCACAGTATTATTGAGAAGTCCTCAAACCGAAATACTGCGGTATTTATAATACCGTTACATCCCTAATATTAACTTATGAACAATAAAACAACATATTTTACAATCAAGCAAAACAAAACAAAAATGTTACAATAACAGTGAAATATGATGCAAATGGTAATAACCCCCCCCCGGGCCCCAACCTTGGTCAATAAATCACTTTTCTGCAAAACTTGTAGAAATCAGCTTCCGTGTCTGACACTCACGTCTCGGGCTGGCTGCTCTGTAAACAAAACCCACCCACTGTTTTGTGCCTTGTCTGCCTGGAGCTGCTTTGACATAGTCTCTATTAATATCGTAATAACGCATATGTCAATCAAAAAGCGCAGATTCTAACAATAGGAATACCTTCTACTGTTCAAGACTTACGGTAATTTCAAAATGTTACTGCACTTCCTTGTCAGCTACAGTTTTAATGTTAAATGTTTAAAAAATAATTTGGAAACTTCCAGCCAGATTGAAAAGCGTAAGGGGCCCTATTTTGCCCAGGTCTGTTGTAGAGTGTAGCTGCATAAACTGCCTCTCTGCAGCTGCTTTACAAAACCAGTGTCATGTGACTGCAAACTTGACACCTCACTGGTTGGTTAGATTGCGTCAGTCTTAACTTACCGGAAGTGGGTTTTGAGTTTTGAAGAAACTAATATTTCTGCACTGAATTTTATACATTGAATTTTAAAAACACTGTATTTAACTAATTGAAAAGCATTTTGCCAATCAATTTTTTTTCTCTAATGAAAGTGTCAACATACTTTGATGTAAAAAATAAATTAAAATTCAGTTCACAAATATCAAATGCAAAAAAAATGGTACATCAATTTAAGGCTGCAGCTAACGATTATGTTTCTATCGATTAATCTATAGATTATTTTTTCGATTAATCTATAGATTATTTTTTTCGATTAATCTATAGATTTTTTTTCCTTTTACCGATTATTTTTTTATTTATAATGAAGATGAAAAAATAAATGTAGGCCAGTTTTTTCAAAAGGCATGGCTTTTATTTACAAAAAAAAAAGTATGGCCACTCAGTCAACATTGACAACAACATGACAAAATATTCTGTAACAATGTAAACATTTAAAACTTTTAACATTTAACAAAATTAAAAGTATCTTATTTTCTTTTTAATGTGCAAATATAAAAGTAAACATCCAGTGAAAATCTTAATATTCTGCAATAATATAAGCATTTCAAAAGTAAAAGTATTGCTTATTTTGCTTTAAAATGTGCAAAAATAAAGATAAACATCCAGCACAAAAAAGTGACAATCTAAATATTCTGGAGCACTATAAACATTAAGTATTGCTTTTAAAATGTGCAAAATAAACATCCAGTCCAACACAGTACACAATAACCAATTCTACTCATTCCAGTGAGTAACTAACAGTTGTAATGAAGAAAGGTTAGCATGTCTACATGCTCTGGGGTGAGGCTGGTTCTTTTTTTGTTTACAATATTCCCAGCAGCTGAAAATAGGCGCTGTCACGCCAAATTTCTTCCCCCTACAAAACCCCCCCCAACCCCCCCTATTTACTTCCGGTCACGTCATCCCATAGCTTGTGTTTGTAAATTGTTTTTTATTTTTTATAATATAGCGTTAACAAAACGTCTGTATTAATCGGACACATTAACTTGAGGATATTCCTGACTGAATGCACATTTGACTCGTGGACATATGCGGAAATGAATAACAGTAAGTAAATGGAGGGGGGGGGGGGGGGTTTGTAGGGGGGAAGAAATTTGGCGTGACAGCGCTCAGAAGGGGTCGATGTGGCTGGAACTGAGAGGTAAGACCGATGATGATGATGATAGTATGATTAAAGTGAAAGTTAATTGTTCGTTTGTACATAGTATATGTAACTGTTAATGTTGTAAAAGGTATTTGCACAACTAATTAACGTTAGCGTTAAAGAGGAGCGCGTCTTTGTAAACACTGAACAGGCACGCCAAACGCGCCTCTCAGGGCGAAACGGTGCTTTAGTTTATGAATTTACAACGCAGATACAAATGACACATTCATGTTTTTGTGTAATGATGACAACGTATACTCACGCGGACGATTGACTAGTTGATGGTGATGGCAAGAACGCTGTCGGGTGTTTTCTTTTCAAATGTTCGTTCATAGCCGTTGTGCTGCTGTGATAGGCCATTTCCGCTCGACACAGTGTGCATACAACAACATTATTAGGCTGTTTATTGAAATACTCCCACACTTTTGACGACTTGGCGTGCTTTTTTCCCCTCGCTCGCACCGCTCGCATCGTCTGCTTTGCGCCATGACGGTAGTGTGACGTAAATATGCGACGCGTCGACGCCGTTTTTGTGCGTATTTACGTAACCGATGACGTCGACTATGTCGACGCGTCGTTTCAGCCTTACATCAATTCAGTAACAATAAAGCTTTGATAACAAAAACACTAATTAACCTCTATAGGATTCTCCCAATGGAGATGTCCTCGTGTCCATCCATCCATCCATTTTGTACCGTTATTCCCTTCGGGGTCACGGGCAAAAAAAAAAAAGGTACATCAATTCAGTAACAATAAAGCTTTGATAACAAAAACACTAATTAACCTCTATAGGATTCTCTCAATGGAGATGTCCTCGTGTCCATCCATCCATCCATCCATTTTCTACCGCTTATTTCCTTCGGGGTTGCGGGGGGCGCTAGAGCCTATCTCAGCTACAAGTCGCCACCGCATCACAGGGCCAACACAGATAGACAGACAACATTCACACTCACATTCACACACTAGGGCCAATTTAGTGTTGCCAATCAACCTATCCCCAGGTGCATGTCTTTGGAAGTGGGAGGAAGCCGCAGTACCTGGAGGGAACCTACGCAGTCACGGGGAGGACATGCAAACTCCACATAGAAAGATCCCGAGTCATGTAACGTATTTAAAAGTGTCTTTTTTGAGAACATTCTGACACTACAACGGAACGGGTAGGTTTTTGTTTGATCAAATTCTTTAAAAATACTGACTTATTTCAGCTTCTACATATTTAATTCTTATCCATGTGACATTTAAAAGTGTCTTTGTTGAGAAAATTCTGACACTACAACGGGTAGGTTTTTGTTTGATCAAATTATTTAAAAATACTGACTTAAATCAGCTTCTACATATTTAACTTGTATCCTTGTTGGTGTAAACCAGGTGTTTACACTAAAGTTTTTGACTCTGCGCCACATTTTTAAAAACAATTCTTGACCCACAATTTCTCCCGCTGTCTTCTTTTTTTATTTTACTTTCTATCCCACATTTCTCTCTTTTGTAAAGTAAATCCGTACAGCAAATATGGGCATCTATGGAGCCTATCTCAGCTGCTTTCGGGCGGAAGGCGGGGTACACCCTGGACAAGTCGCCATCTCATCATATTTCATCTAATTATGAAGTGGGTCACAAATACAAAATTTGGCACAAGCCAGTGACACAAGTCCACATAATGTGTGGGGGAAGAAGCTGACTTTTTTAACGATTCCAAAATGTCTAAAAGAGATATTTCTTTCACAAACTATGTAACAGAGGCCAACAGGTGCTGTTGAATGTTTTAGACCAGTGGTCCCCAACCACCGGGCCGCGGACCGGCGATTGGTACCGGGCCGCACAAGAAATAAAAAAAAAAACAACAATTTTTTTTTTTATTAAATCAACATAAAAAACACAATATATACATTATATATCTATATAGATCAATACAGTCTGCAGGGATACCGTCCATAAGCACACATGATTGTATTTATTTACGTAAAAAAATAAAAATAAATAAAAAAAAATTTAATACCCCCCCCACCGGTCCGTGGGACAAATTTTCAAGCGTTGACCGGTCCGCAGCTACAAAAAGGTTGGGGACCACTGTTTTAGACAACTCAAGTGACAATCCCCTCCTCTTGCCAGGCCTAACCCTTCACTCCTTGCACCTTAACCAACTTCAAGTAACTGAAACCCCTCTCACACAAACATACAAATGCACACAGTTGATCATTACCCAGTGCACATTGTGCTTTTGCCAATGTACAGTGAAACAACTTAAGGGAAATAGAGCAGTCAACTCGAGCAAACAGGCAACAGGAAGAACTGCAGCTAAATGGAGCAATTATTGCCCTCTGTAGTAGATATTACAATGGCTACCATGCTAACAATAGATGCCGTGGCCCACTCATATCTCAAAAAATGTTGTCTAGGTAAAAAAAGCTGGCAACGTAAACTAGGGTAGAGGTCATCAAGACAGAGATTGACAATTGAAGGATTACCTGTCTAAACCTGAACAGGCTAGTCTTATTGTCAATATCATTATTTATTCTCATGAAATCAAATGTACTGTAAATTGGTTATAACAATATTAGGTGTGATCCAGGAAAGCAGGAAAGGGGTGAACTAAGCCTGTGAACGTGACAGTACAGGAATAGTAGGATTACAGCTCAATGAGCCAGCGTTGAAAAGTCAGGTGACCAGAGCCAAGCAGTGTGCTAATGAAAACCCAGAAGAACAAGTCATAGAGACACAATGTGACTACACATGCTGCAATCAGACAAGCTTCCTTAGGTTTAGAAGCCATTTACTTGCCTGACCACATCATGTACTTAAGGACTGCAGGAATAAGTTTGAAACCCACAGTCTTTCCACTAAGATGCGTGTGTGTGTTCAAATCGTTCTGCAAGTGGTTAGGGTTCTGGGAAGCGGTGTTCCAGGAAACTTGCAGGGAAACATGCTGGAACAAGCAAAGCGCAGTCCTAGTGTCTTCTGATGTGGTCTGACATGGGTGTAGGAAACTGGAATACACACTACCTCACTCACACCCATGGTATTATCATGTGTATATAAAAAGTCTGTATCAAATCAGATCACATAAACTATACTTAACATTAGAGTTTTTGTTGTGCTCTGTCTGCAGTACTGTCAACCCACAGGCTCAGCCCAAATACCTGGCATTGGCCTGCCATTAGTCCACTTAGCCAGACGTATTGGCCCAAACAATCTCCTTTTTTTCTCTCCCCAGTGGACAATATAACACCCACCATCCCCTACCCATTCTGTCTCTCACACAGAGTGACAACAGACAGAAGGTGGTTGAGACAGACAGAAACAATGAGAGCAGAAAGTCGATGTGGTCACATCATGATTTATGAATAAGAAATTACATCTGCAATCCTCTGCATTGGCACAGTACAAACTCCATATATCCATGATGAAAATCCTCAACGCAACAATAACATTTGAATTTGTACACACCAAGCCGACAAATGTGGCAGCTACAGAAACCATTACAACATGTCTGCTTCTGTACTGTACAAAGACAGTAGAAACTGCACTTTGACCTTCATATAAATGAGCTAAATTGACATTGTGTGTTATTTTATGGTAGTGATGACCGGCAAATACAGCCCAATAAAGTCACGGTCATTGACAACAATGTTTGGTACTGACATTTATCATACAATCCGGATGAGAAATCTCATTAGTACGTTTTTCTAACTGGATATAATTAATCAATGTTTAAAAGAAGTTGCAGTACATCTGTTTTGGCTGAAATGATGCTTGTCTTTTATTACTGACCTATTAAAAATAGTGGATCTCTGAACACCTCTGCCCTGACTTTATTGCCAGGAAACCACATGAGCGCTCGCCACATTTTCTTTAATGGCTATTACTGTGGCAGGAATTAAAGCAGGCTTTTGTCACCAAGTTAGTTTGTCTCTCGGCTGAATCACATGATGGGCTGAGGTGGTGGTCACATGTTTCCAGACAAGCTGTGGAAGTCATACAGCTGGGTTACTTCCTTATTTATGTTCACAAGAAGATTATTATTTAATTTGTTGAGGCTGTGCATAGAGAATAAGTCACCATGGAAATGCATATAATGTTGTGGTCACAATGTCAAGAACAATTGTTTTTCCTTTAAATACCCATAGAGATACTTAGGTAACATCTAAAAACAGGCAGACAACATCCATGAAAAATTACATGGGATCCATCCATCCATTTTCTACCGCTTATTCCTTTTGGGGTAGCGGGGGGCGCTGGAGCCCATCTCAGCTACAATCGGGCGGAAGGCGGGGTACACCCTGGACAAGTCGCCACCTCATCGCAGGGCCAACACAGATAGACAACATTCACACACTAGGGCCAATTTAGTGTTACCAATCAACCTATTACATGGGATTAAAACCTAATTCCATCCCTTCTAATAGAATTTAACTTTACACTCGTTGCATCGCTCTTAGCGTCTGAGCGCGTTTATTTAACAGTAGAATTAACTGAACGCAGTGAGCCCTCTCTTCAGTCATTCACAACCTTTGTCTTGGTGGGGTGAGATTGGGGCACCAGATTCACACAGACACACACACACGCGGAAAGGACAGACAGCAACTGTCCCGTTGTAATATTTCAGCTTTAAATTGGATGGGCAATATTATACACGCACATTGACACAGACGAACAAGAGAATGTTCTCGTAATAATCACGTGATGGCAACAAACAAAAAGACAACACAACCTCGATTTTCCAACTGGGGAAAAAATGCACTTGTAGTTGTTCAGCTGTTATTTAAGTTACATTTTTGCTTACAGAAATGAGTAATTTTTTTTTTTTGGCTTGGTTATATTTTTAGAATAAAGTTTTATTTACAATCCAATTAAAGTACAATGGTAAACATGAATGAACATGGATTGAGAAACAAAATGTATATATCTTTTTAAATAGTTACTACCATTATTGTTCTTTCTTTCTTTCTTTAGTTTATTTCGAACATGAACAGTATAATACATCACACAGTTTCATATGATTTCACTTTACATCATGTCCGAAAAGGAGTAGGAAGAAGCAAAGCTTATTTAATCCTACCCCTTTCCCACTTCAGAGCGTTTACAAATATATAGAATCATTTACTGACCTTTTTATAATAAAATAACATGTCCGAAAAACACGGTAGTCAACTTTATAGTTCGTTAGCACATGCCTAAAAATATCTAAGGCTAAATTTAAAAGCCCATGAATGAAAAGGTCGAAACTGGATAGGTGTAATCTGAATAGTCGACTAATTGTTAAAATTGTCAATTAGTTGACTATTAAATAGTTGCAGCCCTAGTATACACAACAGTTGTGTAATATGTAATTCATTAATTCAGTCATTAACATACTGAGATGAAGAATATATTATTTTCATTAAGGTGAATGAAGTACCGTATTTTTTGGAGTATGAGTCGCTCCGGAGTATAAGTCGCACCGGCCGAAAATGCATAATAAATGATAAATGATAAATGGGTAATACTTGTATAGCGCTTTTCTACCTTCAAGGTACTCAAAGCGCTTTGACAGTATTTCCACATTTACCCATTCACACACACATTCACACACTGATGGCGGGAGCTGCCATGCAAGGCGCTAACCAGCAGCCATCAGAGGCAAAGGGTGAAGTGTCTTGCCCAAGGACACAACGGACGTGACTAGGAAGGTAGAAGGTGGGAATTGAACCCCAGTAACCAGCAACACTCCGATTGCTGGCAGAGCCACTCTACCAACTTCGCCACGCCGTCCCTAAATAAAGAAGGAAAAAATATTATGGTAAGAGTCATTCAAATAACTATAACATATAGAACATGCTATACGTTTACCAAACAATCTGTCACTCCTAATCGCTAAATCCCATGAAATCTTATACGTCTAGTCTCTTACGTGACTGAGCTAAATAATATTGTTTCATATTTTACGGTAATGTGTTAATAATTTCACACATAAGTCGCTCCTGAGTATAAGTCGCACCCCCGGCCAAACTATGAAAAAAACTGCGACTTATAGTCCGTGTTATAAATTATAATAACATTACAATATGATCACTGTATAGTTTTTATCGGTTATTTTTTCAGTTTAGGAGCATGACGTAGACAAAAGCTCTGCGTCTGTATAAAGCCAAATATTATTTGCTTACAGCGGAGCTAAAGGAAGGTCCTTTATTCCGCCCATTAAAACCAACCATCTAAATACTGCCAACAATACTCTATTTTAGGGCTGCAACTAACGATTCATTTGATAATCGATTAATCTGTCGATTTTTACTTCGATTAATTGATTAATAATCGGATAAAAGAGACAAACTACATTTCTATACTTTCCAGTATTTTATTGAAAAAAACAGCATACTGGCACCATACTTATTTTGATTATTGTTTCTCAGCTGTGTGTACATGTTGCAGTTTATAAATAAAGCTTTTGAAAAATTAAATAAAAAAATAAAATTTAAATTTTGCCTCTGTGCATGCGCATAGCATAGATCCAACGAATCGATGACTAAATTAATCGCCAACTATTTTTATAATCGATTTTAATCAATTTAATCGATAAGTTTTTGCAGCCCTACTTTATTTACATTTTTGTGATTTAAATATTAACCAAGTATTAGTTTATTCACGAGGATTATGGTCATTCTTCATCTAAACGAGAAAATATGAACATCATAGCAGTCTGCATCCTAATGACAGCAGACATTGCTCAGTAAGATGTTTAATCATGTTTGTTGTCTCTCATGAAGTCTGCAGTGAGCAGTAATCAGGAAAAAAAGCAAATGGCGTGATGTGTTTTTGAAATTAATGTATTGCATGAGCTTGGAATTATCAAAATACGTAAATATTAAATGTTGTTATAAATGTGCCCGTTAGAAGATTTTTGGATGTTGGTATTTTTTGGTAATGTCTGACAGTAAAACTAAGCTGGATGTCACTGAAGAGACTCCCGAAATCATGTCTGTCTTCCTTCCTTCATGTTATTCACAACATCGTCAGACCCTCGCTTACAGTAACACACCTGCCGGTTTGTGTGCAAAGCTAGCTAGCAAACAATGTTATTTGCAAGAGACAATAGATAATATTACAAGAGATTCATGATCTTCCTATTATATGCTACAGTATGGTTAAAGGCCTACTGAAACCCACTACTACCGACCACGCAGTCTGATAGTTTACATATCAATGATGAAATCTTAACATTGCAACACATGCCAATACGGCCGGGTTAACTTATAAAGTGCATTTTTAAATTTCCCGCTAAACTTCCGGTTGAAAACGCCTTTGGATGATGACGTATGCGCGTGACGTAGCCAGTGAAACAGGAGTATTGGTAGCCCATTGAAGCCAATACAAAAAGCTCTGTTTTCATCTCAAAATTCCACAGTATTCTGGACATCTGTGTTGGTGAATCTTTTGCAATTTGTTTAATGAACAATGGAGACTGCAAAGAATAAAGTTGTAGGTGGGATCGGTGTATTAGCGGCTGGCTGTAGCAACACAACAAGGAGGACTTACTTGGATAGCAGACGCGCTAGCCAACGCTAGCCGCCAACCGCATCTGTGATCGGGTGAAGTCCTTCGTTGCGCCGTCGATCGCTGGAACGCAGGTGAGCACGGGTGTTGATGAGCAGGTGAGCACGGATGTTGATGAGCAGATGAGGGCTGCCTGGCGTAGGTGGAGCGCTAATGTTTTATCATAGCTCTGTGAGGTCCGGTTGCTAAGTTAGCTTCAGCGTCGTTAGCAACAGCATTGTTAAGCTTTGCCAGGCTGAGAATTATTAACCGTGTAGTTACATGTCCATGGTTTAATAGTATTGTTGATCTTCTGTCTATCCTTCCAGTCAGGGATTTATTTATTTTGTTTCTATCTGCATTTTAGCCAGATGCTATCACATTAGCTCAGTAGCTAAAGAGCTTCGCCGATGTATTGTCGTGGAGATAAAAGTCACTGTGAATGTCCATTTCGCGTTCTCGACTCTCATTTTCAAGAGGATATAGTATCCGAGGTGGTTTGAAATACAAATCCGTGATCCACAATAGAAAAAGGAGAGTGT
Source organism: Entelurus aequoreus (assembly GCF_033978785.1). Classification (NCBI taxonomy): domain Eukaryota; kingdom Metazoa; phylum Chordata; class Actinopteri; order Syngnathiformes; family Syngnathidae; genus Entelurus; species Entelurus aequoreus. Next base: position 29,944,804 of record NC_084738.1, read on the forward strand.
GGAATCCAATGAGCCAGCTTGTACCTAAGTTACGGTCAGAGCGAAAAAAGATATGTTTTGCACTGCATTCTAGTCCGTCACTCTAACGTCCTCATCCACGAATCTTTCATCCTCGCTCAAATTAATGGGGTAATCGTCCCTTTCTCGGTCCGAATCGCTCTAGCTGCGTTGAAAACAATAGGAAAATATGAGGAAGCGAACAACTGACTACGTCACGCTACTTCCGGTAGGGGCAAAGCTTTTTTTTATCAGAGACCAAAAGTTGCGAACTTTATCGTCGTTCTATACTAAATCCTTTCAGCAAACATATGGCAATATCGCGAAATGATCAAGTATGACACATAGAATGGATCTGCTATCCCCGTTTAAATAAAAAAAATTCATTTCAGTACGCCTTTAATATTTCGACTATGTATCATAAAATGGTTCCTATACATACTAAATAATTAATGCCACCCACATTCCCTCAGTCCAGTTAGGTTGTTAACAAACAATGTACCTCACCACACAGATATATTACATCATGCCTAATACTATGTCTATGCAATATAAAGTGGAAACAAATTCCATGGGAAAGGGGGACATGCATCATTTTCCTTGAATGTTTTGAAAGTTATTTTTGACATGTTGTCTGCCTGCAAATCGGCTATCCTCTATGCGCTTCTGGTAAGTGTAATGACCAGTTGTGTCAATACTTTCTCGACTATGGTGCATGTGTGAAATAAGGGCTAGGTAAGAGAGAATTTGTTTGTATTTGATAAGAGGGATTAGCATTAAAACAGGGATTAGCATTAAAACAGCAGGACACCAAAGAAGCGCTAACACTTCCTCATGAATTTTTAGTGAGGGTAAACAAGGTAGCTTCTGTGCATATTGACCGCTTTGAGACAATCAGTGTGTTTACATGCACACTAATCAGACTGGTGAAGTCACAGTATACATGCAATACTTCTAATTCAATGGTGATTGATCAACCAGAAATGCTAGACTTTGGCCATTGCAGCTGTTTGGGCTTCTCGACAAGAGAACAAGCCCCCTCAACGCTCGTAGCTAATTGTATCTGCTATAGGATGACTGCTGTGATTTCTGCACCACTTTATTGTGTAAACATGCCCCCATCTACTTGCTTTATTCTTCTTGTGAATTTAATGTTGACGGCAACATTAGTTCTTAGTAGAGATTTCCGCATGTGCAGAAAGCCCACTCCCACTTGCAATTTGATTCTGGCTTCCAATTGAATAGTCTGCATATCGTAAACCGATTTTTTTAAAGTCCAATATGATTGAATTAACGTGTGCTTGTGTTTTAAAAAGTTGGTTTCATTGAATTTGATGCAATGCAATTCATAAAACATACTCAATAATGGCACTGCATGATTACGCGTTGCTCTAAGGAGACATGGATAAATAATGTATTCTTACAGGTTGGTTGTTTTTTTTGTCCGATCTATAACAAAGGGAAGAGGAGTGTTGTGTTCTCGCAGAAAAAGGCTGAAGGTGTGAGTATGTTTCATCTTGTGAGTGTTTTGTGGGTGCAATGTATGCGAAAAGAACTAGGACGGCAGGATAAGCCAAGTATAAAGTGTCTATCAACGTACACTGATGTTATCTTATGATGCCAAAAAAAAGATAACAGTCCCACATGTGGGTTTATGTAAAATGTGCTACAAAAACAAACATTCTTGACAGCTAGTCTGTGCAGTGATGGCAGCTCTTTTCGCATGCTCAAGCACACGCAGCCTCCTGGATGGGGGATTGTTAGGGAAAAGGAAATGATGGCAGGGGATTTAGCAAACTAGATCCTACCAGTATTCACAGTTGTACTTGTACTGGTGTGTGTGCCAGCTAACCTTAGATGACTTTTATAAATGTAATACAGAGGGAAGGGCTCTGACAGACAAGGCACAGAGCGCTTACTGGTAAAGCAGTGTGTGAACACTACACTACCTTTTGGAACAACCCACACCGTCTTGGTTGCCATGGTTCAAATCCATTGAACAAAACAGTGAGCTGAATAGATTACACACACTACACTAGCTTTTATTAAACAACAACTTATTAATTGCTATGGCGACCTTCAGCTACTTAATATTGGTTAGACTTTTCACTCAGATCAGAACTGCTTTATGCAAAACCAACTTTTTTTTACATGATGGTGCCTGCTATGTGTATTGGGGATCTGCATAAGTCCCGGAAATTTAAAATTAAACCGTTGAGGCATTGCAGAGATATTTATAAAACAATCTAGCCTTTCTTCTTACTTCATCCAAACGTTCCATTTGGAATTTTGTTCAAATGTGACGCCAGCGGATTATCCACAAATGGTAGTCATTTACCCAAACATTTTTGCGTGAGTCAGCCGATTTAAATTTATGTAAAATCGGCTGTGCTACAACATCATGTCGATGATGAAACCCAATGAAGGAAAATTATATATTGCTTGTTTTCTCAGGGCATTCAATTGATCGCAACTGGACTGCTTGGTTTGTCTTGGAAGACGTTTCACCGCTCATCCGAGTAGGCTTCATCAGTTCGTGCTCATGGACTTAGATTGGTCAGATCTAGTCCAGCGGCTGGTGCCAAAACCCCACACATTTATACTCCAAAAGCCAGAAGGGTGTGCCTGGGCAGGGATGGTTTCGCCCTATCTGGATAGTTTTAATGCAAACGAGCAATCCTAACTGTCAAAGTTAGGATTGTCGTTGAAGTGTAAATTCCCCTTGTTGGCATTGAGGTATTGTGTGGCAGAACGATCGCTGTGGGTTAACTGCTACCAGTCCAAAATAGGCAGAATCCCCCCGCATAAGATATTTTCACCATGCCTTGATTGTAAATGTTCACGCCTGATGAGGATCCCAAATACACAATAACAGGTTACAACAAGTAAGAAAAGTAGGTTTTGCATAATGGGACCCCAACTTAAGAGGTGTTTTGAGATGAGAAAAAAGAAAAAGCCTTGAAAATAATATAAGGAGTCATATATAATCTCCAATTTTTTTTTAGCTATGCCCAATTCTTCAGCTCACAAAAAAACAGTGTGAAATAAAGTGTCCTGGTTTAAGAGGACATGTTTTAATGTCAGCAGCAACTTGAAAATAATTGACTTTTAAAGGGGAGCTGCACTTTTTTTGTTTTGCCTATTACAGACATGGCGACGAATGGTTTTTAATGCATTCTAAATATTAAATAAATGCGATCATAAATTCCACTTACAATGGAGCCTATGGGAGCCGCTCAGCCTTACAGCGGAATCTAGTAGTTACTAGCGCGCAGTGCAGTTGGTGACCAGTTCCTCCTACTAAGACCTTGTTTCTTTCGTGTTGGAAGACTGAGTGTGTGAGCTAGTAGGAGCAGGGCTCCAGCCCCTCTCTGCATGGTGAAAGAGGGAGGGACACATACATCATTCACCGCACACAGTGATCAGTGACACTTTTCGTCATTCACTTGTCCATTTGGTTATGTTATGGTTTAAGTTAATTTCAAACATGTTATGCAGATGGGTGAAAATTTTACTCCGGTTTGATCAAATTTGGATTGATTTATTTTAGGAACAAAAGGCTAATTAAAGGGTTAAAATCTGTATTCGCACGGGTGCTACTTTTTTCTTTCAATACTCACACGACCTATCGCACAGTACACCGTGGATGCGTTATGGTATCAAACAAAAACTTTGTGAGTGTATTTTTTTTCTGGCACTTTTGCCTAATATGAACTGCATCTTTCAGAATTATCTGCGCGGCGCGGGACTGCAATGTGCGGGTGTGGAGCGCCGTAAAGGGGAGAGAAAGAGGAAGCAGGAAGTAAAGTGTGTTCCACTTCGTAAGAGATAAGAGGAATTTTTTTTTTCAAAATTCTAATAACTGTTTGAGTTATGTTGCTAACAAACAGACAAACAAACACTAGAGAAAACATAGCCTCTGGCACGTTCGTCTCGAGCGTTGTGGGCCAAAACAGACCTGGTCAAAGCTCACCGTGCCGAGGGAAAACACCTGCTAGACACTGAAGCTACTTGATAAGCTACTATCCCCCTAAATATTATAAAGCCAGCATAGCCACATGTCAATTTGTGAGGTATTTGCATTATTAAAAGTTAAAACGAATGGCGGCGCATGGCTATGGCTATGCTGCGGCTATGCTAACGCTCTTGGGAGTGTAGAGCGATTTGGCAAAAAACACCCGTCATTTCTGTCAATTTCATGGCTGGCTCAAAGCGTGAACACTCTGTGATCACATACGACCGATAAGACAATTCTGGATGTGGATGGATCGGGTCGTTATAGACTGAAAGATGCATGTACGGTGGACCTCCTCGCTAGCATGGGAATACTTCGCGGGCTACATCGAGCGGCCTTTGTAGCAGCGGAGTCAACTGCTAGCGGTGACCGCCAATGGAGACGACGTAAGCGGTGCGAGCGGAAGCAGAAGCGGGGATGCCGAGGGGGGCTAACAACAAAGAGAAAAGCTAACCAAAGAAGTGTGGAGTCTCCGGGTAAGAAGCCATTTAAACTAGAACTAGCCGGCGCCAGGCTGGATAATCCCTGCACACATAGCAATTCTCTTAGAATAAAACACAACTCACATAATGTTTTCTCTTTTGTGACCGTGTCAGAGGCAGACATACATTGTACTGAGGTAGCTAACTATGATGCGTTCAGTTTATCGCAACATCAAGCAAACAATCTGAATATCCCCGTCGTATCAATTCCTAGATATGGTCGAAACTATTTAAAGTGCACTACGCATAATAAACGCAACATTATTAATATTGCTACTTCGGATAATTTCAACAAACAATCCTCAAAACAGCCCACTACCTATAATATGGGCTTTTTAAACATAAGATCATTATCTTCCAAAACGTTATTAGTTAATGAAGTCATTAGAGACAACAAACTTGACGTCGTTGGTCTCGCCGAGACCTGGCTCAAACCAGACGATTTTTTTGCGCTAAATGAGGCATCTCCTCCTAACTATACCAATACACATGTTGCCCGACCTCTTAAAAGGGGAGTGGGTGTCGCACTAATATACAATGAAAACTATAATCTTACACCTAATCTAAATAATAAATATAACTCGTTTGAGGTGCTCACTTTGAGGTTTGTCACACCGCTGCCTCTCCACCTGGCTGTTATCTACCGCCCCCCTGGGCCCTATTCGGACTTCATCAGTGAATTCTCAGAGTTTGTTGCTGATCTAGTGACGCACGCCGACAATATAATCATAATGGGGGACTTTAATATCCATATGAATACCCCATCGGACCCTCCATGCGTGGCGCTCCCGACTATAATTGATAGCTGTGGTCTTACACAAATAATAAATGAACCCACGCATCGCAACGGTAATACGATAGATCTAGTGCTTGTCAGGGGTGTCACCACCTCTAAAGTTACGATACTCCTGTACACTAAAGTAATGTCCGATCATTACCTTATAAAATTCGAAGTTCTGACTCATTGTCAACAAACTAATAATAATAATAACAACTACTATAGCAGCCGCAACATTAATGCTGCCACAACGACGACTCTTACTGACCTACTGTAAGAGCGGTATAGCGCGGTTGGTAGAGTGGCCGTACCAGCAACTTGAGGGTTCCAGGTTCGATCCCAGCTTCTGCCATCCTAGTCACTGCTGTTGTGTCCTTGGGCAAGACACTTTACCCACCTGCTCCCAGTGCCACCCACATTGGTTTAAATGTAACTTAGATATTGGGTTTCACTATGTAAAGCGCTTTGAGTCACTAGAGAAAAGCGCTATATAAATATAATTCACTTCACTTCACTACTGCCTTCGGTAATGGCACCATTCCCAATTCTATATTGATAACCTCACTAACAACTTCAACGACGCCCTACGCGACACCATTGATAGTGTAGCACCGCTAACGCTAAAAAGGGCCCCTAAAAGGCGTACCCCATGGTTTACAGAAGAAACTAAAGCCCAGAAATTATCATGTAGAAAGCTGGAACGCAAATGGCGTGCGACTAAACTTGAGGTTTTCCATCAAGCATGGTGTGATAGTTTAATAACTTATAAACGCATGCTTACCTCAGCTAAAGCTAAATATTACTCAAATCTCATCCACCTCAACAAAAATGATCCTTTTTCTTTCTGTTTAGTACAGTAGCATCGCTAACCCAACAAGGGACTCCTCCCAGTAGCTCCACCCACTCAGCAGATGACTTTATGAATTTCTTTAATAAGAAAATTGAAGTCATTACAAAAGAGATTAAAGACAATGCATCTCAGCTACAACTGGGCTCTATTAACACAAATACGACTGTATATAAGACGGACACTGCCCTCCAAAATAGTTTCTCTCTCTTTGATGAAATAACATTGGAGGAATTGTCAAAATGTGTAAATTGGACAAAACAAACAACATGTTTACTTGACCCAATTCCTGGGAAACTTATCAAGGAGCTTTTTGTATTATTAGGTCCATCAGTGTTAAATATTATAAACGTATCACTTTCCTCTGGCACTGTTCCCCTAGCATTCAAAAAAGCGGTTATTCATCCTCTACTCAAAAGACCTAACCTCGATCCTGATCTCCTGGTAAACTACCGGCCGGTGTCCCACCTTTCGTTTATCTCGAAAATCCTCGAAAAAATTGTAGCACAGCAGCTAAATGAACACTCAGCGTCTAACAATCTCTGTGAACCTTTTCAATCCGGTTTCAGGGCAAATCACTCTACGGAGACAGCCCTCGCAAAAATGACTAATGATCTATTGCTAACGATGGATTCTGATGCATCATCTATGTTGCTGCTTCTTGATCTTAGCGCCGCTTTCGATACTGTTGATCATAATATTTTATTAGAGCGTATCAAAACGCGTATTGGGATGACAGACTTAGCCTTGTCTTGGTTTAACTCTTATCTTACTGACAGGATGCAGTGTGTCTCGCATAACAATGTGACCTCGGACTATGTTAAGGTAACGTGCGGAGTTCCCCAGGGTTCGGTTCTTGGCCCTGCACTCTTTAGTATTTACATGCTGCCGCTAGGTGACATCATACGCAAATACGGTGTTAGCTTTCACTGTTATGCTGATGACACCCAACTCTACATGCCCCTAAAGCTGACCAACATGCCGGATTGTAGTCAGCTGGAGGCGTGTCTTAATGAAATTAAACAATGGATGTCCGCTAACTTTTTGCAACTCAACGCTAAGAAAACGGAAATGCTGATTATCGGTCCTGCTCAACACCGACATCTATTTAATAATACCACCTTAACATTTGACAACCAAACAATTAAATAAGGCGACTCTGTAAAGAATCTGGGTATTATCTTCGACCCAACTCTCTCGTTTGAGTCACACATTAAGAGTGTTACTAAAACGGCCTTCTTTCATCTCCGTAACATCGCTAAAATTCGTTCCATTTTGTCCACAAGCGATGCTGAGATCATTATCCATGCGTTCGTTACATCTCGTCTCGATTACTGTAACGTTTTGTTTTCGGGCCTCCCTATGTCTAGCATTAAAAGATTACAGATGGTACAAAATGCGGCTGCTAGACTTTTGACAAAAACAAGAAAGTTTGATCATATTACGCCTATACTGGCTCACTTGCACTGGCTTCCTGTGCACCTAAGATGCGACTTTAAGGTTTTACTACTTACGTATAAAATACTACGTATAAAATACTACACGGTCAAGCTCCTGCCTATCTTGACGATTGTATTGTACCATATGTCCCGGCAAGAAATCTGCGTTCAAAGAACTCCGGCTTATTAGTGATTCCCAGAGCCCAAAAAAAGTCTGCGGGCTATAGAGCGTTTTCTATTTGGGCTCCAATACTATGGAATGCCCTCCCGGTAAAAGTTAGAGATGCTACCTCAGTAGAAGCATTTAAGTCTCATCTTAAAACTCATTTGTATACTCTAGCCTTTAAATAAACTCCCTTTTTAGACCAGTTGATCTGCCGTTTCTTTTCTACTCTGCTCCGGGGTGGACCGCTAGCCTGTTCATCGGATGGGGACATCTCTATGCTGCTGACCCGTCTCCGCTCGGGATGGTTCCTGCTGGCCCCACCATGCATGGACTGGACTTTCGCTGATGTGTTGGACTTTCACAATATTATGTCAGACCCACTCGACATCCATTGCTTTCGGTCTCCCCTAGAGGGGGGTGGGGGGGGGGGGGGGGGGGGGTTACCCACATATGCGGTCCTCTCCAAGGTTTCTCATAGTCATTCACATTGACGTCCCACTGGGGTGAGTTTTCCTTGCCCGTATGTGGGCTCTGTACCGAGGATGTCGTTGTGGCTTGTACAGCCCTTTGAGACACTTGTGATTTAGGGCTATATAAATAAACATTGATTGATTGATTGATTGATAAAACGCGAGTAAACTTTACTGAAAAACTGCATTTTCCAAACTGATAGAACAAATGTCCAATGTAGAGGACACAGTTTCTCAGAAAGTAAAAGTTGAGACACTGTGGATGTTCCTGAACAATTACTTTCACATTTAAAAATATATGTTTGGAGTGATAGATATGATTAGAACATTTTATCATTATGTTTGTGTTCAATTACAGGAAGTGTGTTTATCATAAACATTTCTGCCATTTCATTTTATACACCATAGCATGTTTAAGCCATTTTTTTTGACATATAACACAATAATATCGTACTGTGACTTTAACACCATGATATCGTACCGTGAGATTTTGATATCGTTACATCCCATTCTTTTATTAATTGTGTGATCATGTGCCATAGTGTTTTCAAAGGCAATGGATACCACTGAACAGTAACATTAGCACAGGCGCAGGTACTAACAAAAGTGTTTTCTTGCTTGTCCACCAGTATTACAAACTGCTAAAAGAAGTTAAACAGAACCACAAAATAATAAAGCTCCTAATGATGGTGATAGCTGCTACATAGGGCTGCTTTGAATGTCACCTATATTGGTTTAAAAATAAAATAGTTCAAATCTTAATAATCTAATGTACAGTATAAGGCAGCAAGTAACAATTATTTTGATTGACATTTGTCCACGATTATTTTAACAATTAATAAAGTGTACACAAATGTAATGGCTCTAAATTTTCCAATGACTTCTAAATTAAGCTTAAGCTACTTTAGGCATGTGCTTACTAACAAAGATGACTGATTCATAAATATGTATTTTTACTGTAACTGTGCTGCTCATTCAGCTGTTACAAAAATTAAGAGTATTAAAATGTTGTCCATTTAAAAAAAAAGGAAAGACAAATAAAAAAAAAAACAATTAACCTTGTTTATGTATTAAAAAAACCTGTTAAAATAGCAGCAATGAAAACAAACAACAAAACACCAAATCTAACTTCCTCAAAAAGAAAATCAGTATTTTGTTTAAAAAGCTGCACACTGGTATATCGACTATTGATTAACTTTTGGCAGTTTTAGCATTCTAATAGACTATTTGTAGAATTGTATCTTTGAATCATTCTTAAAATGTTGGCTATTGAATAGCTTGTATGTTTAACCTTATGATACTTACACATTGGTACCCATCTGTCTCTCTCTCTCTGCGTGTGTGTGTGTGTGTGTGTGTGTGTTTGAGCCTGTTTGTTATTGTGCCCTTTTTTTTACAGCATTGCAAATTGACGCTACTTTAAAAAGTACTTGAATTGATGTAGACAAAGTTGAGCTGGCTGACTTTGGCTAAAATGATGGTTAAAGCGATAAAACAATAACAATATATATCGCGATAGACACGTGATCAATATCAATAGAAAATGGGGTCGATAAAACGTTCGATAATTTCACTGAGTTCTGTTAGAAAAAAAATAGGAAGAAAGGCAGAGCCGGAACCGCACGGCATTCTGGGGGGTGTAGGCAGAGGAAGGGCTTTGGCCTCTCCACCTATCACGGCCGAGCCTGAACCGCAAGGCATTCTGGGAAATGCTAACAGGAAGAAAAAAAAAGCAACAACGGCTAGCTGACGACGAGGAGTGAAACGAAACGGGAATATGAGTGCGGCAGTACGAGAGGAAATTGTAAATAAAAAAGGAAACGTCGAGTCACCAGTTTGGCAGTATTTTGGATTTTTTAAAATCCGATACGAATCAGAGTAATACTGTCTGCAAACTTTGCAAGGTCGTCGTCCCGACCAAGTCTGGGAACACGACAAACTTATTTTAGCACCTGAGCCGCTCTCACCCGCTGGAGTACAGCAGTATCAAACAGCCACATCCATCTACATCAGCCGGTGCAAGTGGAACAGCACCAAAGCGGCAACAACAGACCACCATCGTCTCGATGGTGGTCTGTTGTTGCCGCAGACAGTATTACTCGGCAGCAATGCCATACGACAAAAATTCAAAACGTTATAAATAAATAACGGATGCAGTGGTGTATCAATTAGCGAAGCACATGCTAGCGCTCAGCATAGTTGAGAAGTCTGGGTACAAGAATCTCATACACGTGCTCGACCCCCGTTATGTTCTACCTGGCCGAAAGCACTTTTCCAAGACAGCTATTCCTAAGCTTTACACAATGTGCAGGGAATCCGTGGAAAAGGAGATACTGAAGTTGGTTTGATTTTTCCATAAATGACTGAAGAGGGTAACAGGTTTGTTTTGTCACAGATGTTCAGACGCAAATTAATTCCGATGTTAAAAATATTCTGTAAGACATGTTTGTTTATGCTTGCTTAATGTGACTGTTATTTATTTGCATATATTGTTACCAATATGGCTTTAAAGCCTGAGTTGTACACTACTAATTTCTTAATTACAATACTTTGCACATTTTGTTGGATTAAGCATTTATTTAATGTCAATATTTGCACATCGACCAGTATTTTCATTTATCTGACTGTTTTTCATAATGCTGACCTCGTTCTAAAGGTTAAAAGTTATATTTAAAATAAAAGTATTTAAATTCAGCCTTTTTTCTCCTGGTATTTATTTAGAATAGTTTTGGTTTTTTTTTTTATCAATAATTATCGATATCGACTGATATGAAACACTTATATCGTGATACATTTTTTAGTCATATCGCCCAGCCCTAGGATGAACACTGTGGCCTGAATAAGCGTCAAGAAGGCTGGACAAGCCACCCTACTGAACGATTATTGTGAGTCACACAAAAACATCTGCCTGTCCAAGCTCAGAATACACGAATGTAAAGCACACAGGAAGAGAAGTGCATGCACGCTCGCATAAGCCACAAAAAAGTGAACATGAATTAGTGGTTAAGCAGGAACACGCCTTTAAACACAACACCACACATGTCAGTACGGTTTCGAGGAGCATAATGAATACAGAATACATCACTTAATTGGGTAAACAGAATTATAGTGATGACAAGCAGCATTCTGTTATTGCTAAAACTATAAAACCATAAACTAGTGATCAAAATCAAGTTAAGGCCAAACACCTTGCTGCTTGTGTATTTGAGGTGAAGGGGTAATCAGATGACTAATAAGCAGATTACTAATATGTAAACCCAACCAAACAAGAAGCACTGAATTGTGATCTACTTTCTAAACATTTTTTTTCTTCTCAATTGTACTTAAAAAGATGCATCACAAACACTGTTGTTTGCATGGATTCCCATACTCAAGTCTAAGCTTACCCCAGCTAAACTCGTCGACTACCAGTTGACTCCTCTGCCCCGGCGGACGAGGTGCGCTAACTAACATTCATTAGTTTGAGGTAGAAGCAATCGCATTAGTGTAAATGACATGACAGCCATATTTTTTCCGGCCATGGATTATTGTGGCCCTGTTTACACTGGACACCAAATCTAATTGTTTTGGGTGGCACGGATTGGATATTTTTTGCCAGTCAAAATGCTGCACAGTGCTTCAAATCTGATATTTTCATATAAGATTTGGGTCACATCAGGAAGTAGTCCGAATCTGACCTTTTCAAATCTGAATGTGTGAAATGGGTCAAAACGGTAACGTGACCTAATTGCGACTCTTACGCTATCTTTGGGCAAGCTACGTCATTCGTGTATGCAGGAAAAGACACAGCTCGCCAATGGAAGTGAATACGTCATCACAACATCTGGTTTACGCAGTGTTGTTCCGGCGAGCAAAGTCTTTTTTCGGCGGACAAATTTTCTGTGCATTACTCCCCAATGTTGCACAAATAATAGGCTACATGTAATAAATGTATGTTTTTTATATATATATTCTATGTGTATAGTATAGTACCTTTTTTAAATCATTAGTACCGCTATATTTTATTAGTACCGGTATACCCTATATATATATATTTATATTCTATGTGTATAGTATAGAACCTTTTTTAAATCATTAGTACCGCACTACTTTATTAGTACCGGTATACCCTACAACCCTAATACCTATTCAGTGGCCTAGTGGTTAGAGCGTCCGCCCTGAGATCGGTAGGTTGTGAGTTCAAAATGATTCCTGGGCGCGGCACCGCTGCTGCCCACTGCACCCCTCACCTCCCAGGGGGTGAACAAGAGGATGGGTCAAATGCAGAGGACAAATTTCACCACACCTAGTGTGTGTGTGACAATCATTGGTACTTTAACTTTAACATACACATACAGGCCTAGAGCCTAGCAGTTAAGTACATTTACATGTATATGTACATACATACACATATATATATATATATGTATATATATATATATATATATATATATATATATATATATATATATATATATATATATATATGTATGTATATATATATATAAAGTGCATACATACATACATAATATATATATATATATATATATATATATATATATATATATATATATATATATATATATATATATATATATATATATATATATATATATATATATATATATATATATATATATATATATATATATGTATGTACACACTTTGATTCTGAAGAAATAGTGACGATTGTAGAAAGACCGGCAATGACATGTACACTGTGGCGTATTTGCTTACATGTTAGGTACACTACGTAAGTGGGTTTAAAAATAAAACTAACGTATTTCTACGGTGATGTCCGTGTCTCCTCTACTTAACAGCCGTAAAAAGATTCGAACCCTCCCAAACATATTACACTATAAATCCATTCATACATTATTTTACTTTAATGTATTTTCACATATAAAAAACTTTAATTTTTAAGGTGTGGCAGCTACTATTTTGCAAAGTAATAGTAGTAGTAGCATTTCCGTTGTTCTTTTATGGAATCCAGTCAACTTAATTTGTTTTTACTGTATCTAACTGCCCATGCAAGTGACGTCGAGGCCATATTGGGGCTACATTCGGGCCTTTGCACGTTTATACTGGAGTCTGATAAAAACCACATTATACTTGTAATCCACAGTCAGATGGAAAAAAATCAAATTTTGAAAAAAAAAAAAAAAAACAGATTCGGTCCTCTTTGGCCAGCAGTGTAAACGTAGTCTTTGTCTCTCTTAATTTCTACTAAAAAAGGACCAATCAACTGTCCTTCCAGGACATCTCATGAAGATTGACGGAACTTTTCTTAAAAATAGAACAATATAACGAGGAATCTAATAAAACAAAACAACATGGTATGTGAAAAAATTGTCAGAGAACAGTGATTCTCAAACTGTGGTACGCATATATATCTAGTGGTACACCAAAGAATCACTTAATTACATATTCAAACACTGTTGCTGTTCAAACTTTGTGTAAAATGGCCAACTGGCCAAAAATATTAAATATAATTGTTAAATAAAACCCTTGCTTTGTTTTTAATGATTATTTAGGCCTACTAAGCTACTGTTTTTTAATGTTGATCGTTATGGTGGTATTTGGAGAGCTAAGTGTTTTCTAAGGTGGTACTTGGTGAAAAAAGTTTGAGAACCACTGTGCAAAAAAAATTGTGAGATCCTTTTTTTAATCTGCAGAATGGTGCAGCCCAAGTTTACATAGGTCTAATGTCTTCCACTTTACCACAAAATGATGTTGCTTTGTTTTGAATTATTATTGAGGCCTACTACGCTACTGTATTTTATTGTTGATCGTTATGGTGGTATTTGGTGAGCAAAGTGTTTTCTGAGGTGGTACTTGGTGCAAAAAAAATTGCGAGATACTTTTTTTTTCTCTGCAGAATGGTGCAGCCCGAGTTTACCTAGGTCTAATGTCTTCCACTTTACCACACAATGATGTGTCTACTACCGCTGAAGGTCGCTGATGTGTCATATGAGGGGGTAGCAACGGCCATGTGAGACAAATACAAGTGCAGTACTATTACGAGAGAACACTTCTTCTTTTCCAGGAAACACCATTCATATTTTCCATTTTCACCCTTGAAACGTGTTATACTCAGCTGCTGCGGAACAAACTAGCCCTTGTGAGTGAGACAAGTGTGGCTGACTGCCTGTGTGTGTGTGTGTGTTTACAGTATTTATGGCAGCTCACAACATGGCCGCCATGTGCTTTGTTATTGTTAGTAACACACCACCTCTCCCAGCCTAAGATTGTACTCGCCCGTTCTGAAACATGACGAAACTTAATACTCAAAAAAGACGCATTACCTCCTTTTTTCACATGTAAAAAATACAAAGTGTGAGTTACTTTCCCCAGAACTCACCATTTGATGATGATGGCCATAGGGGATATTTGTTTCTTGGAAAAAGGCACTGAGGGCAGTCTAGAATGAAACAAACACAAGTTATAAGACATTTTGAGGGGTGGGCTCGTTTCGCAACAGGACGGGTAGATGGCGAAACACGCGCTTTACTGACATTTTTTAAATGAGGTGTGCCGTTGCGTAATTACACTCCTGGCATGTGTGGGGTTATTATTGTTATGCAGTAGATGAAATCATAGATGTAAAGTTTCGTGTTCAAAAGCGGGGCTAGCAGGCTGAGGCTCGCTAACAGCGGGCAAACATCAACAGTAGCAGCATGGCTGACGACCGCATTTTCTCCCCCTCGTTGTTACCTCGAACTGCCAGTGTGCCGCCTGCAAGAGCTGCTTGGCTTGGTCCGCCGCACAACCCGCCGTCAGGACGAACTGATTAATCATGACTTGATGTTTAAGTTCATCCATTTTCGACGAAGCCTGTGTCCTAGTCGCGGCGGCTCAGACTTTCGACCGTTTCCTCTTTCCTCACTCGAGTTGGATTCCGTTTTTCCTTCCCCTCACTCGTCCACCATTACAGCCGGCTGGGCAAACACAAATATTTACTGTAGGAGCGGTGGAGGAAGGACCCCGTTGTGATTGACAGAAGGCGGCAGCCAATCAAATACGAGCATCGCCAGTAGGGAATTGTAGGCTAAGGCTGTGGCATTTCGAATTAAACCACCTAAAAGCCGTCTTAGTTTTCATACAAACAACAAAATGTACAAAAAGTACGCCAAAAACTAGTGTTTGTTCAACATGCATCACAATAAGCGATAAAATCCCACAACGGATCGAAATTCTCACGCCAGGGCGTTATTTTGGACTACATATCCCATGAGCACCCACTTTGTTTGTGAGCTTTAAGAAGGCTGTTTTTTTTGTGAATGACGGCCGCTCTCGACCAATCATCTTGATCGCTGCTCTACTCCCTTGCCAAATATGGTAAACAAATCCGCCATTGCCAATTGCATCGCTCCAAGTTAATTAGGGACATGCGTGTACAAAACAGCGTTGTTTGTGTTTTGTGTTGTCCTTGACAAATTCATTTTTGTGTATATCTTCAGTGCACAATACACCGATTCACAAAAACACCATTGTTTAGCATGTGTGGTTTTTTTTTAATAAACAGGTATGTCACCTAAAATTGTCTTAAGGAGACACTCAAATCAATTCAACATACCCATACTGTTTTAAAAGTAGTTTTTTAGCTGTGTAATACGACAACCCGTCAAACAAATGGAACAACAGGATGCGGTAACTGAACGAATAATTAGGATTACGTAATTCCTGTAATACTACTTCCTTTGTTAAAGCGCCGACGTGTAAAATATTTACTCCACCTATTGTAGCGTGGGAAATGATGAGTAAAGGCACTGGTGTACAAATTGTAAGATTTAAAAAAAATCCATGCTATCAAT